>NW_012122932.1:402646-403464 GCF_000951035.1 Colobus angolensis palliatus
TTACTCCGTTGCCCAGGCTGGATCGCAGTGGCGCAATCTCGGCTCACTGCAACCTCCGCCTCCCGGGTTCAAGCGATTCTCCTGCCTCAGCCTCCCAAGTAGCTGGGATTACAGGTGCACACCACCACCCCTGCTAATTTTTCTGTATTTTTACTAGAGGTGGGGTTTTGACATGTTGGCCAGGCTGGTCTCAAACTCCTGGCCTCCAGTGATCCGCCCGCTGGCCGCCTTGGCCTCCCCAAAGTGCTGGGATTACAGGTATGAGCCACTGTGCCCGGCCAACGCAAACTACTTTAAAATCAGACTTTTTACTTCACATTCACTTTTGGGATAAAGCATCGTGTTTTATGTTGTGTATTTTAAAACCAAATTTGAGGATATTGGTTGATCTTGATCTTTTTGGTCCCGGGTACATATATGAAAGGTATATATAGATTAAAGCATATACAAATTTAAAATACATAGAATATTTAATTTATAGTGCAGGTTATATATATAATAGCATAAAAACATACATTTTTATATATATATTAATAATATGTATCAGAGATCAGCACACTTCTTCTGTAAAGGACTAGATAGTAAATACATTGTCTTCTCTCTTTCACCTGCTCTTCCCTCTCCTCCTCGTTCCTTTCTAGTTCTTTTTCTTTTTTGAGACAAGTCTTGCTCTGTTGCCCAGGTTGGAGTGCAGTGGTGTGATCTCGACTCCCTGCAATCTCCGCCTCCTGGGTTCAAGTGATTCACCTGCCTCAGTCTCTACAGTAGTTGGGGTTACAGGCATGTATACCTCCTGGCTAACTTTTTTGTATTTTTTA
>NW_012122932.1:406845-431453 GCF_000951035.1 Colobus angolensis palliatus
GGTTATTATGGAAAATATAAAACAAAAATATAATCCACATAACACTGTACTACTTTTTTTTTTTTTTTTTTACAGAACTGGAATCATAGGGATATTACCAAGTTTTTTGTTTGTTTTTTTTGTGTGTGTTGTATTATATTGTGAGCATTTCCTCAGTCATTTAGATATTCGTCAAAAATAATCTTTTTTTTTTTTTGAGACAGAGTCTTGCTCTGTCGCTCAGGCTGGAGTGCAGTGGAGCGATCTCGGCTCACTGCAACCTCCGTCTCCCAGGTACACACCAGTCTCCCGTCTCGGCCTCCCGAGTAGCTGGGACTACAGGCACACGCCCGCCACCATGCCCAGCTAATTTTGTTTTTGTATTTTTAGTAGAAATGGGGTTTCACCATGTTAGCCAAGATGGTCTCGATCGCCTGACCTCGTGATCCACCCGCCTTGGCCTCCCAAAGTGCTGAGATTACAGGTGTGAGCCACTGCGCCCGGCCTAAAAATAATCTTTTATGATGCCAAGTTTTATGATTGTTGGACATTTAAGTTGTTTTTAATTTCTTGCCACATGATAGAGTCCTAGCAATAGAATTATTGAGGTCAAATCATATCAGGATATTTCATGCCATGTTTATTGTGAAATTGCTTCTATTAAGTAATAATTTGTAATTTCACCAACATTTTGTAACAGCACCTGTATAACTTCAACCTGGCCAGCACTGGATACTAATCACCCTTTTTTAACCTTTATAGCTTGAGAAGCAGATCATGGTACCGCTTTAAATTTTTTTTCTTTTTTGCTAGTGATGTTAATATTTTCCATATATTTGTATGAAATTTTCATCTGTTTTCAAATTATCTCTTGGTGTTCTTTTTCTAGTTTTCAATTTAGGAATTTTTCTTAATTGTAAGAACTCTCCGTGTGTGTGTGTGTGTGTGTGTGTGTGTGTGTGTGTGTGTGTGTGTGAGAGAGAGAGAGAGAGAGATTAACTGTTGTGCTATTTGTGGGTGCTTTCCTGGTTAGTTGTTTAGTTTTCAGTTTTCAACTTCAGATCATTTAACACACATATTTTTTCATTTTATGTATCATTTCTCTCAATTTCTTTCTTTGGATTTCTTGAATTATTTGTTGTGCTTAAACGTTCTGTCTTGAAATCAGTTAAATATTCTAGTATTCTAGTACATTTCCTTATTTCTTTCTAGTTGTTTTTTTTTTTTTTTTTTGAGACAGAGTCTTCTGGTCTCCCAGAAAGTTTCCTTGAACATGATTTGTTTAAAAATCTTTGCCATAAAAAATCTCTTAAATTGCAAATCCACAAAGAACTTTCTAGTTGTTTTTTTTTTGGGAGATGGAGTCTTGCTCTGTTGCCCAGGTTGGAGTGCAGTGGTGTGATCTCGACTCCCTGCAATCTCTGCCTCCTGGGTTCAAGTGATTCACCTGCCTCAGTCTCTACAGTAGTTGGGGTTACAGGCATGTATACCTCCTGGCTAACTTTTTTGTATTTTTTAGTAGAGACGGGTTTCACCGTGTTGGCCAACCTGGTCTGAAACTACTGACGTCAGGCGATCCACTGCCTCAGCCTCCCAAAGTGTGAGGATTACAGGCATGAGCCACGCGCCTGGCCCAGAAAGAATTGTTTAATAGAAGAATCTTTATTTATATATATTTTTTTCACAGAAGTCTTAAGATTTTTAATATCTTAATGAAGTTAATGTTAAGTATTTATAATTGAAGTTTAATTCAGAAGTTGAAAATTTTAACTCAGCCTTGCCAAGGGCACAGATGGGACAAAAACTAAAGTACATTCCTTCATCCCTGTTGAAGGGAGGTTTGGCTAGATACAAAAGGAAAAGTTATTTTCTCTAAATATTTGGAATATAGAGACTGTACTTTGATATTTTTCAAGTAGTATGGCTCATTTAACTAAGAATTTTGAAGTTTTCCTTCTTTTCAAGAAGTCTAGGGTTAGGTTTTAGGATTGATCAATTCAGAAATTCAGCTGCTCAGATTTACATATTTCTCTTCTTCTATCCTACCATGTTGCCTATTATTAGGCTTTTTTCCTCTTGCCTTGACCTCCCAAAGTGTTGGGATTACAGGCGTGAGCCACTGCACCTGGCCAGTTTTTTTCTCTTTTTTTAAATTCCTGTTTTTACTGTTACTTCTTGATTTTTAAATTTTAAGCATTATATATTGACTTCCCATTAGTCTTTCTGCTTCCCAGCTCTCCAGTTTTTTTTTGACCTTGTTGTGTTTTATTTTTTTCTTACAAATTTATACCTTAAAAAAATAAATTATTCTACTGTCATTTCAGTGGAGGTCTGGGGAAGGATATGAAATTGCATACCACAGATGGTCAGTTCCCCATCTTTAGCCAGAAGTCCCTTTGAGTCTTAAGAAAGAGGTTTATCTCTAAAGTACTATTTAGAACCTGTGCTCCCACAATATTTATATAATTCGTTATAATTTTTATGTTCTTACTGGCAAAAACCTCTAATTTCTCACTCCTGCCATTCCTGGAACTTCATATAAGGCAACTGAGTATTTCTGCTGTAATTACTAAAGATTTCGCACATAGTTAGCTTTTCCCCACAGCCTCTCTAGACAGGGATTTTCCCCCACCTTCCGAGTATATGAAAAATATATTTGAGAATGTTACTGTACATGGAAGTGATACCTTATAGTTAGGCAGATAGTTTTCTTTTGTGCTTTCCACAACAAAAATTAGCCTTTTCTTTGTATTTAACATTTGGAGAAAGTTTTTTAGGTAGTGCTTCATTGATTGCCCTTCATCAGACCTTGTTAAAAAAAGTAATGTAGGCCTGGCGTGGCGGCACCTGCCTGTAATCCCAGCACTGTAGGAGGCTGAGATGGGAGGATTACTTGAGCCCAGAAGTTCAACACCAACCTGGGCATCATAGTGAGACCCTATCTTTACAAAACAACTTAAAAATTAAAAGATAATATATCTGATTTGTGAGCTATGACCGTTTACTGTTGTTACCTGTCACAAGTGATCAGGAGTTTACCTTTTCTGCACGCTTTACTGTGTTCAGGATTCTTCAGGTGAAAATACAATTTTCGTAGCTAGTTCTAGGAGTGAAATATGGCAGTAGTAATTCTGTGACCTTTACAAAGACATTCAAACTCTAAACTGCCTTAATTTTTTTTCTCTTAATTTTGAAAATTTCTTTACAAAGATAATGCTTTTAAAACATTCAAACAATACGGATTATAAAGGAGAAGGCACAACAAATTTGAAATCTTACCAATTACATTTTTATGAACATTTTTATAGTACCTGTATCTGTCATACGTATACATAGTACCCATGCTGTTTTGGAGTTTGTTTTTTCATCTGTAGTGTATCATGGAGAATTGTTCATGTTTATGAATATAGGTATACATTTGTCTTATTTAAAGGCATTCTATTGTAAGAATATGCCATAATTTTTATGTACAACTCCCTATTGATGAATTAGGTAGGTTGTTTACCATTTCACTATTATGAACAATGTTATATACATCATGTTAGATTTGGCATATTTACTGGGATAATTTTTCTTTTTCTTTTTTTTGAGACGGAGTCTTGCTCTGTCGCCCAGGCTGGAGTGCAGTGGCGTGATCTCGGCTCACTGCAACCTCCGCCTCCCGGGTTCACGCCATTCTCCTGCCTCACCCTCCCAAGTAGCTGGGACTACAGGTGCACACCACCACCCCTGGCTAATTTTTTGTATATTTAGTAGAGACAGGGTTTCACTGTGTTAGCCAGGATGATCTCGATCTCCTGACCTCGTGATCCGTCCCCCTCAGCCTCCCTAAGTGTTGGGATCACAGGCATGAGCCACCATGCCTGGCCGATAAGTTTTCATTATGTGGGACAGTGCTGCACATTGTAAAACTTCTGGCACCCCTGGCTACCACCTATTAATTGCCAATAAGTGCTTCTCAGTCACTGTGACTACCAAAATACCTGCTAGAGTGATGTCTCCAGTTGAGAACCACTGCTTTAGGTAGATTCCTAGGAAGGAGATAACTGGATCAAAGGCAGGCATTGAAATTTTTTTACAGCTCGCCAAATAACCCTTCAGACTGTTGTACTAATTTATACTTGTAGTGACATTGGATGAGAGTACCTGTTTGCTCTCCCTCATATAGACTTGAAGTTTGTTTTTTTATCTGCCAGTCAGTTGATTGATATATGATGACTAGCATAGATTGGGCATCAATTTCTAATCTGGGAAAATGGCTGGACTAGATGAATTTCTCTTTGAGCAGCTTCTACCAAGAACCCTAATATGCATATAATTTTTAATTGATGGTATATATAGTTGATCTCATATTCACATATATATATTTTTATTTGAATTATTTCCTTGGCCAACACACATAAACAAAATGAAAAAGGAGTAAAAGTGTATACAGTGAAAAATAAGATTCCCTTCTACCTCCAGTCACTCAATTTCACTCCCTGTAGACAATTATTGTTACTAGTTTTTCATATATCTGCTTAAAGATAGTCTCTCTCTCTCTATATATATATTATTTGTTCTCTCTTTTATAAAAATGGTAGCATGTTATACAACACCCTTTTGCCATATGTACTTTTTACTTCATATATATTAGACTGCTAGATTGTTCTACGCTAGTGCATGTGGTGTTGCTTCATTCTTTTTAATGACTGCGTGGTATTTCATCGCACAGATGTATCGTACTACATTTGAACTGTCCTATATTGATGGACATCCCATTTTTTCCCAATATTTTATCATTTTAAACCATATTTAGATGTGTATGTGAGAGAATATATATGTATGTGTAGAACAATTAGGTACTTTAATAAGTAACAGATATGTTAAGAGATTAATCCTAGATTTTTTGAAAAAGTACTTTTTAGGGCCAGGTGCAGTGGCTCATGCCTGTAATCCTAGCACTTTGGGAGGCCGAGGTGGGTAGATCACGAGGTCAGAAGATTGAGACCATCCTGGCTAACACAGTGAAGCCCCATCTCTACTAAGAATACAAAAAGTTAGCCAGGCATGGTGGCATGTGCCTGTAGTCCTAGCTACTCGGGAGGCTGAGGCAGGAGAATTGCTTAAACCTGGGTGGTGGAAGTTGTAGTGAGCCGAGATGGCACCACTGCACTCCAGCCTGGGAGACAGAGCAAGACTCTCTCAAAAAAAAAAATTAAAAAAATAAAAATATAATATATGCAGATGGTTAAAAGGATGACTAGGGCTGGGTACAGTGGCTGATGCCTACAATCACAGCACTTTGGGAGGCCAAGGCAGGTGGATCACATTACCTCAGGAGTTCGAGACCAGCTCGGACAACATGGCAAAACCCTGTCTACAAAAAATACAAAAAATTAGCCGGATGTGGTGGCATCTGCCTGTAGTCGCAGCTACTCGGGAGGCTGAGGCACGAGAATTGCTTGAGCCTGGGAGGTGGAGGTTGGAGTGAACCCGGATTGCGCCACTGCACACCAGCCTGGGCAATGGAGCAAGACTCTGTCTCCAAAAAAAAAAGTATGACTAATAAAACTAAAATCTCCCTTTTATTCATCTTTGTCCATTCTTAAAAGACAGTCACTATTCTTAGGTATCTTTATAAAAAAATACTACGTATGTAAGAATACATATATAAAGCTTGTCACTTTAAAAACATTTACCAAAATGTGATCATATTATAAATTCAGGGCTGCATTCCAAACCTTGCCTTTTTCACATAAAAATCTTAGCTATCTGATATTTCTTTAATTTTTTTGGAGACAGAGTCTCAAGTCATGTGTCACCCCAGGCCAGAGTGCAGTGGTACAATCTCAACTCACTGCATCCTCCACCTCCCAGGTTAAGGGATTCTCCTGTCTTTGCCTCCTGAGTAGCTGGGATTATAGGCATGCACCACCACGCCCAGCTAATTTTTGTATTTTTAATAGAGATGAGGTTTCACCATGTTAGCTAGGCTGGTCTCAAACTCCTGAACTCAGGTGATCTACCTGCCTCAGCCTCAAAGGGCTGGGATTATAGGCATAAGCCACCGCAGCCGGCCTATTTCCTTAAAATTTTTAAAGGTTATACCTATAGTCAACTAAAAAATTTTATAAAAACCAACTAAACTGATCATAAACATACAGTTCAGTGATTTATCAGAAGGCAAATACCTAATATACCTATTCCTCAGGTCAAGAAACACAACATTTCCAATACCCCAATCCCCTTTGTTGCTTCTCCCAGCCTCTATCTACCTTCTCTCCTTCTCAGAGCAGTAACCGTTAGCCTCACTTTATGATGAACACCTTGCTTTCTTTATACAGTCAATCCTTATTATTTTCAGATTCCATATTTGCCAGTTCATCTACTCACTGAAATTTATTTGTAACCCCAAAATCAATACTTCTGCTTTTGCCAGTCCCCTCATGTGCCTGTTTTCAGCTGAGATAGAAATAAGGTGGTGCTATGCCTTCTTGTTTCAGCTTTTATACTGTAAACAAATGCCCCTTTTGCAATCTATTTATTTTATTATTCATTTATTTTTTATTTTTGAGACAGAGTGTCGCTCTGTCTCCCAGGCTGGAGTGCAGTGGCGCGATCTTGGCTCACTGCAACCTTCGTCTCCCGGGTTCAAGTGATTCTCCTGCCTCAGCCTCCCTAGTAGCTGGGATTACAGGCGCCCGCCACCACACCCAACTAATTTTTGTATTTTTAGCAGAGACGAGGTTTCACATGTTGGCCAGGCTGGTTTCAAACTCCTGACATCAACCTCCTAAAGTGCTAGGATGACAGGCATGAGCCACCATGCCCGGCCTTTGCAGTCTATTTAGTGCCACATTTTTCTCAATTTTTTTGTTTTCTTGGTAATTACACTGTTTTATTTTAAATGGCCCCTGAATGTAGTTCTAAAGTCCTGTCTAGTGTTCCTAAGTGCAAGGCTGTGATATGCCTTACGAAGATACATGTGTTAAGCTTTGTTCAGGCATAAGTCAGTGCTTTTGGCCAGGAGTTCAATGTTAATGAATCAGTAATACATATTAAATAAGATGTCTTTCAACAGAAACACATAAAACCAAAGTATGTGTTGATAAGCTGACAAAAATGTTGTCACCCTCTAAAACAGGGGTGTCCAGTCTTTTGGCTTCCCTGGGCCACATTGGAAGAACAAGAATTGTCTTGGGTCACACATAAAATACACTAACACTAATGATAACTGATGAGTGGAAAAAAGTAAAAATCTCATAGTGTTTTAAGAAAGTTTACGAAATTTGTGTTAGGCTGCATTCAAAGCCATCCTGGGCCATATGCGGCCTGTGGGCCACAGTTTGGACAAGGTTGCTCTAGAGGCTCATAAGAATCTAACTCTATTTCCCCTATGATTAGTGGCTCAGTATTTGCCAATTAAATGTTTGCATCAACCTTTTAAAACGTAACTACTGCAAGTAATGAGAATTGACCGTAGTTTTATCACCTAAATGAGCATTCCTAAATATTACAGTAGTATTCTGCCTGTTTTTAAAATGTTATATAAATGGAATCACACAGTGTGTATTCTTTTGTGCTTGACTTCTTCTGTTTAATGTTTGTGAGACTCATTCATGTTTTTACATGTAACATTAATTTGCCATTTTTATTACTATATAATAGTTGCATCAATATACCACAGTTTATTTTTCATCCTCTTTTTTTTTTTTTTTGAGATGGCGTTTTACTCCGTTGCCCAGGCTGGATCGCAGTGGCGCGATCTTGGCTCACGGCAACCTTTGCCTCCTGGGTTCAAGCGATTCTCCTGCCTTAGCCTCCTGAGTAGCATGTACCCCTACGCCTGGCTAATTTTTGTATTTTTAGTAGAGATGGGGTTTCTCCATGTTGGCCAGGCTGGTCTTGAACTCCTGACCTCAGGTGATCCACCCACCTTGGCCTCCCAAAGTGTTAGGGTTACAGGTGCAAGCTGCCGTGCCTAGCCTCATCCTCTTATTGATGGATATTTGGGTTATTTCTACTTTGTGGCTTTTGTAAGCAGTGTTGCTATCTTATACATGTTTTTAACTACACATGTACACACATTTCTCTTGGATATACAGTTGGCCCTTCATATGTGTGGGTTTCACCTCCATGGATTCAACCAATTTTGGATCAAAAATATTAAGGAAAAAAATGAATGGTTGCATCTGTACTGAGCATGTACATTTTTTATCATTATTCCCTAAACAATGTAGTATAACAACTATTTACGTAGCATTTACATTGTATTAGGTATTATAAGTAATCTAGAGAGGATTCAAAGTATATGGGAGAATGTGTGTAGGTTATATGCTAATACTACACTATTTTATGTAAATGACTTGAGCATTCATGGATTTTGGTATTCACAGAGAGTCCTGGAACCAGTCCCCCAGAAACACCAAGTGATGACTGTATGTGGAATTGCTGAGTGAACCCCATCAGTTTTAGATTCTTACCAGTTTAGAATCATTTTGAGATTCTCACCATTTGTGTATGAGAATTCTTAACTTGGTAGCGTCATATCTTTATTCTAATTGCTGATTTGATTTGTTATAAGTTAGATAGTAGAAATTATTCTTAATTTCAGACTGCGTATACATTTCTAGTTCTTCCTTTAATAATGTGTATGCAATACATTTAATGCCTTATTCATTTTGGAGGACAGAGCTCTTGTCCTCTTTGGAGAGCAACGCGGTTATTACAGATTTGAAAATCTTTTATTACTTTTTCTGATTATAAAAGTAATATATTTTTATTTAGAAATTCAAATAATATATGAACAAAACAAGCAGGGAAAGCCTCTCTATAATGGGGCTGTGTGTTAAAGGATAGAGTAAGGGTAAAGGATCTCTATTACATACATTACCTGATTTTTAAAAGATGGTAAATATAGACCAGGTGCTGTGGCTCATGCCTATAATCCCAGCACTTTGGGAGGCAGAGGTGGGAGAATTGCTCGAGCCCAAGAGTTTGAGACCAGCCTGGGCAACATAGGGAGACCCCGTCTATAAAACTAAAAAATTAGCCAGGTGAGGTGATGCATGCCTGTGGTCTCAGCTACTTGGGAGGCTGAAGTGCAAGGATCACGTGGACTCAGGGAGTCAAGGCTGCAGTGAGTGTGATCTTCCCACTGCATTCCAGCCTGGGAATCAGAGCAAGACTCTGTCTCAAAAAGAAAAGAAAAGGTACATATATATATTTGGTAGGGCTATTTCGATACATCAGTTTGGTATGTCCCATGAGTCATAATGTTTTGTGTTAGGTTATAAGCATTTAGACCCTGCAAGAAATGGTGGAAATTTTTCTCTTAGAACATAGGATGAAGTCTGTGCAGGCAGTAATGGATTTATGAGTCTGCCCTAATGTACATTCACACCATGCTATGCTCCAAGTGTTTTATGGAAACATTTGGCAAATGCTTCAAGAAATTTAACAATGATTTTTGCTAGATAGACTAGAATGAAAGCCCAAATAAAAAAGAGACTCTTCTGTTACATTTTTCAGAACCCTCAGTTCTATAAATGAGGACCTTTGATAGGAAAGCTTTAGGGACGGCTAAGCTTTTACTTTTTTGAAACTTTGGATCCCTGTTCCCTTGTCTGTGTTGCTTTGTCTTTAAAATTTGCTTTCCCTTATTGGAATTTGCTGGGGAGAAAAAAATGTTTAAAAATTAGTACCAAGTAACACATTTGAAATGGAGCAGTTTTATGAGTTAGGATATTATTAGGTGTATTTAATGTTTACTGAATGCATAGATGAGCTGGGAGGTGCTTATTAATGTATAGCATTTCAGAATTGGCAATAGGAAGAACTTTATCAAACATAGGTGGGGCTGTAAGAGATGCAGTGAGATGAATAAGCAGATGATTCACCTTTTAAAAAATTACTTATTTCTAAGGTTTGAGTCTATATATGTAGATATCAAAGCCAAAGGTCAATACATGTATTAAGAATATTTCTTGTCCTCATCATGACTTCTGTAAGTAGAGCAACTGTACTTAGAAAAAAAAGTATTACTTCAACCAAGACAGATGCTAACATTTACCTAACACAGATATAAACCATGGGTTATCCTAGGCAAACCAGAATATATAGTTGCTCTAATTAAAAGGGACTTGATTTTGTTTTTTAGCTCTCATTGGAGATTGTAGAGCCACCTTAACAGATTTCTCCCCTGCCCTATATTATACTTTTTAAATAACACAGAATTTGCAAAAATCATTAGTAATTGGAGTGCAAACTTATATGTTCTTCTAATATATATTTTAGGCTGCAAACCAAGGGCCAAAATTTAAAGACCGTCGGCTACAGATATCATGGCACAAGCCCAAGGTACCATCTATATCCACTGAGACTGAAGAAGAAGAAGTCAAGGAGGAGGTAAATTTAATGGTTGGAAATAAGAGTTGAATTAGATCACTTTTCAATTGTGTATTTTTTATGGTATTAAATAGTATAAATTTAAAAATAAATGTTGGGTTAAGACCAGTTTAGATGTTTATTAGAGAATTAAAACAGGTCTAGAGATATAAAAAGCTGTCTTGGGCATTATTTTCTTCTGGTATAGGAAAGACTGTTCTTTTTTATTTACATTTATATTGGATTTATTTGGGCTTTAGAAATTTTTATTCTGATGAATAAAGTCAGAGATTACATAAACAAATTAAACTTTGATTGGTTTCCATTTTTTTAATTCAAGTTCCATAGTAATAGATTTGAGTTTCTTATTTTCCTTCTGTGTACAATTAGTTAAAATGAGAGTGTGCAGAAATTGAACATAGAGGAAAGAATTGGAAAACTGAAGACCTCAACAAAAGTACTGAATAATCAACTTCTTAAAATATATGAGAATTTATTTTGCTTTTTTACTTCTGTTATTTATCATTAGTTTATTTAGTGAACACTTAGGCTACATTGCGAGGTTTTCCTGATTTATATGACAATCTTGGTTTTAAAAGATGCCTAGCATTTATAGTTTGATCAAGTGTCTTCTCACTATATGGGTAATTTTACACAGCAAAAGCAGAAATTTCCCCAAATTAAAAGGAAAAAAAAAAGTCATGATATTTGGGTAGTGTTTGCAGATACATCTACTTTGTCTAAGATTTTAGATTTTTATGTAAGATTTGGAATATCAGTGTCATGGGGAAGCTAGTATATTCACCTCTCACAAACGATTGGATGGATATAAAAACAAAGATTTAGGTGTTTGGTCATTTATTTTCCTTTTTTTTTTTTTTTTTTTCTGTCAAGCTGTTCTTTATTTCAGGGAGAGGGCAGGGGAGGCGGCTCAGTCTTTCTTGGCAGCAGCTTTCCTCATGGCAGCCAATACGTTGCTCAGCACCTCCCGCTTCCTCTTGGTGCGGATGTGCGTCCCCACCCTTTTCTTGATAAATTTGAGGGCCCGTTTGTCCTTGGAGATCTTCAGTAACTCCATGGCATGCCGCTCGTATGGGGCAAAGCCGCACCCATCCCGAATCATGTCCCGCACGAACTTGGTGTGTTTTGTCAGACGCCCGCGGTGGCCTATTTTCCTAATTTTTAATAGAATAAAATTAATTTTAATTTATCAGATATGTATCTCATAGTCTTTTTTAAGTTTTCTGTACTAAATGTCCACATTATTTTCCTGATGATGTTAGAGTAGAAATCTCCTATTAAAAGTAGCAAAATCTGCAGGGGAGAAGAATTTATATTCATTTACAAAAATATTTTGGGTTTTTTTTTTTTTTTTTTGCCCTGAAAGATACTCCTGCATGCATCCCTTATGAAATCTAGCCTGAGCTTTGTATACTACTCTGTTTGTCCTTTGGCCTAAAAAGTATTTTACTTACCATTCTTGTGCCACTAAGCAGATTTTAACCTCTCTTTCTTCAGGAAACAGAAACCTCAGATTTGTTTTTGCCTGATGATGACGATGAAGATGAAGATGAATATGAGTCTCGCTCGTGGCGAAGATGAAATCTGATGCTAGCTGTATAATTTTTAGGAATATTGTTTAGAAGAACAACTTTTAAAAATTATTTAAAAGAAGTCAATGAGCCAAAAAAATTTTTTTTATTTTTCTTTTCAACACAGTAGGTTCGAGAACAGCGAGTTTGCTATTTAAACACATCTCATAACTGTACATGATATTAAAGCACCAAAGGCCTAGTGACTTTTACACAGTTGTGAAGATCCACAGCAATGACATGGATAATCTCTAGAGCCTTATTTTCCACACCACCTTTTTTTTGTTTCTATTGGTGTTGGATTATGATGTAAATGACAGGGTGTTCAGAAATTTTATTTTGGATTATAATCTACTGATAAAGTTTAATTAAATGTCAAAATCACCTGTAATCTTTTAACTCTCAGTTATTATGGATGGGTCATCAGACAGTAGGAAATATTTGTAATTAAAATGCCCTTTTGCTTTCAAAAGTGGTCTTGGAAGAAAAATATGTTTATTTTAATTTTTTTTTGTTTTTACTTTGGAGGACCCCAATTTGTATTCAGTCTAAATTTGTTTTTCATGGTTTTTATGTGTGGTAACTATTTCAGTGAAAATCACAACAAACTGTGTTCTTAAATGCTACAGCAATGGTAGCTAGCTCTATAGTATTTCCATTCTCTTGTCATATGAACTCCTGGACTTTTCCGGCTACTGATTGTTAGTTTGCTTTGATATTTAGTGAGCGCTGGTTCGGCTGGTCTTTTTAAAAATTTTTATAACTCAGAATGTAAAAGGCTTTCACCTATTGCCCCTTCCTCATCCCCCTTTTCTTCCTCTTGCCTTTCTATTAATAGGCCTGACTTACGTCATCATTGATATAAGTGGTTCATTTGGGCAACCGCAGACAGTCTCCAATAAGAGGTTCAAACCAGCACCTGGATAAATAAGTGATGTTTTGATGAGAATGATGAAAGGATTTTGGGGAGAAGAAAATCACCAGCTTTTTTTTTTTCCTCCCTCTTTTGAAGCTTCATTTCAGTTATAGTTACACAGAAGGATTTTAAAATGTCTGAAATTCTTTTCCTAAATTTAAACCATGATGGTGAGGTGACGGTGGGTGGGAGGGGGTTGAGGGCTGAGTATGCTAGTAATAAATGGGAGTCATGTATGACTTTGATCAGATGACCTTATTTTTTCATAATTTTGTAGTTTGTTGCTATCCATGAACATATGCATCCCTCAGTAGTTTCCTGTGTGCATTTTTACTGTACACTGTATAGAGTAGAGTATCTGTTAAGTAAAATATATATGTAAATTTATGTCCTCATGTTCTGAATGTTAGATGGAAAAGCAGAGGAGCAACACTACACTGTACTGACCCCTGAGAAAATAAAATGATTAATGTACATAGGCCATCACTTTTTCAAGGATATACACATCTTTGTTTTTATATATGTGTGGTATGAAAAATTGAAACCTCCTGTTGGCTCCAAAAGGTTCTTGGTGACAACTATATCAAGGATTTTGTTTGCTGAGGTAAAGACCATTTCTCAAAATAGAAACTATTCACTCAAGAACTTAAAACCATCAGGATTCTAGATTTACTTAGCTGTAAGAAGTTAAATCCCATGTTCTGATAATCTTTATTCTTCTACATGTTTTCCTGGACTGATGTGTCAAACCAGGGTCCTTTTTAAGTTCGTATAATTTTCTTTCATAATAATAAGGACTTCCTCTTTCTAGGTTATTGTTATATTTCTAGTAACACTGAAGGTAAAATAAGCTTATAAAAGAAGGAAAACATTAGAATGGTGTATCTAGAGTACACAATCTTGCTCCTTACTCCTCCATCATCTCTAATGAAATTTTTCTTGATGTCTGTGGCTCAGTCGGTATATATTTTGAAAGATTCATTGTGGTGAATATTTTGAGTCCTGACAGTTTAATCGTGATAGAGGGAACAAAGGATTTATATATTTTTTGTACAAAGTTTTTTCTTAAACTGTATAATTTTGTAAATAATTTGTTTGGGTGTTTTTTGTTTTTTGTTTTTTCTTTTTGTGTACTAAAACTACCAGCGTATAGATTTCAATAAGAATTGTTGTATTTTTGTATTTGGAAACTGAAAATTACAGTAAATAAATGGAACTGTAAGAAAAATTTCAGTAGACTGACAGTTCAACAGAATGAGATTCCTTTTCATATGATTTTTTTGACCTCAAAATGGTCATCTTATCAGTAAAAAGTTGAAAATTTGACTTTTTAGTATTGGGGGCAGAGGATAAAAAAGAGGTGTGTTAAAGTGAAAAACAGTTTTTTCAGTAAGATTTGAGACCCCTTCTATAAAAGTTTTCAGTACACCTTAAACAGGACTAAAAATACCTTAAAAGTATGCTTTCAAAGAATTTTAAAACATGTTTGACTCAAAGATGAATTTAAAGTGAGTTAATTATAATATTGGAACACTTAAGGTTAGCGTAAAATAGTTTATATATATCCCCTGCCCCCTTTGGGATATTTTACTTCCACCATCAAATCTTCAGCTGTTAGAATTTCACTTAAAAGTGGATAACTACCATACATGTTTTCTTGTCATCTTTATTTACAGAAATAACATACAGCGTCTAAGGCAAATTCTGTTCCTCTTAATGTGTATGACATCATTTATATGTAGCAATAATAGCCACCAGTTGATTAGGTCAGCCTGATATACTACTGGATTACTGTCCAAGATAAAAAGGTAACCCCAAGTATTGCAAAATTTCCCTCAATTTCATTGTGTAACATTGAAGAAATATTATTACCAGCTAAGATGATAAATTGGAAAGCAGTCCTGTTAAGGTGAAAAGGGTCCTTGGTGATGAGTCATTTTTTCAAAAAAGAAAAAAATCATGTGAAAAGGAATAGTGGTTCCTCTTGATGTATAGTATGCCTGTATTATAGTTTTTACAAAATTGTGATCTTGTGTAATAGTATAATAGGAGATATTGTTGAATTTCTAACTGTTTATACATTTAAATTCATATATGTAATGTTTGTTTTATCAATTACAATCTGAATTTCTAAGAAGCATGTTGACTTTTGCAATAAAGATGCAATATGGAATGGTTCACAATTGGAAAAAAAAGAAAAAAGATGAAAGTATTACAAATTTAAAAGAATTTGGAAAATTTATGAACCATTCCAAAAATCATAACAATCACCAAAAGAGCTGTAATTCTGGCTTGTTCTGGAAAGAAAGAAAATGTGTGTGTATGCTTGCTTGTGAGAGTGGGTGAGTAGTGGCTATGTATATGTGTTTTATGTTGTGTTCATAAACATGAGAGAATGTCATTCAATATGAAGTTGGGTTCGAAGTCACTGGCTATTAAATATTAAGTAGGATAACTTTCTCAACAGAGTAACCTGGAGAATGAAAGAGAAGGTATTAAAATGCTACTTGTAAGTAACCTTTGGTAGCCACATTATTTTGTTCATGGATGGTTCTTAGGTATCCCAGATAAAAAGCACAAAACAGTTTCATGAAAGCAATTATTTTAATGTTGTCTTGAGGATATTCATTATGCCTGCCAGTTGTAGGAGGGACATTTTCCTTAAGTAGAATAGGGAGAAGGGAAAAAACACCTAGAAGAGATGATTTAAAGATAAATCAGTTGTGAATGTGATGAAGATTTGTAAGGGACAAACAGGAGTAGGTAGTGATCTTGTGCACTAAGGACAGGGTGGTGATGAGAAAGAGAAGGGAAGTGTATCACTTTGTTTTACCATTTTAAAAAATGCTATTATAAAATTCCCCTTCCAATGATTATGCATTGTTTAAGAAGGATCATTCTTTAAATTTCAGCTTATAAAGAAAATACTCAAAGAACAGGAGTAAAGTTTATTTTCATTCTTTTCAAATAAAATTTATATATTATGTAAATAGCAAATAAGCTGTCACCATTTGCTTTGAATAGATCATAATTAATCCTAAATATATTTACAATAAACATTAGTTTTGGAACTTTTTTGGAGGGAGGAGGCATAATTCTGAACATAGTTACATCTGTTGAACAAATCAAATGTTTTACTAAAACGGAGCTTTCATTAACAGAAATTAATGATTTTATGTGATATTTTTACTGATTTTGAAGTAAATTGTACTAAAGCCAAAGATAAATTTTGAATCATAAGCCCCAGCATACAATCAAATCTGGATCTAGATATGTTACCGTAAACACAGATACAATTGTGTTTAGCAACATGTGGGGATATTGGATGATAGAGTTGGTTTAGACTAAATGGACCAACATTACCTTGCTGTGCAGAGCTGCTCATTTTATGTTCATTTTTAGTCTCAAAGACCTAACTTGAAAGACCAAAACTGACCCAGGGGAAAAAAAAAAAAAAAAAAAGGCGATCTACTACTACTGCTTGTATTATGAATCACCTTCATTTATGCTAAATTGATTTTATTGCCAAGATCTCTCCTTTCAACAGGATCATCTACCATTTGGCCTCTTCCCTGTTCTCCAGTTGACCTTAGGTTAACTAAACCATTCCAGCATTCTAAGATAGGCAATTTGATACAGGGTGAAATCAAGGTCAGAATAGTGTTTGATGATTGTGAGTTATTTGTGTTTGCATCTACTCTTAAGCTTCTGCAAGCATTTCTTATTGTGGTGGTGGTGGTGGTGGTATTCATTAACATAAGCATGATTAACATTGCTGTTACTTTGTCTTTGCATTTATATTAAATTATCTTTTGTGAAAGAGCAGCAAGGAAAGAAGTCCCCTTAGCTTGTTTTAGATAAAGATAAGCCTGAATTTCTGACCTCACTTCCACTTCAGTTTTCTAACCACTTCATAGAGGTATTTTTTGTTTTTTGTTTTTTGTTGTTTTTGAGGCGGAGTCTTGTTATGTTGCCCAGATTGGAGTGCAGTGGCACAATCTTGGCTGATTTTTGTATTTTTAGTAGAGACAAGGTTTCACTGTGTTGGCCAGGCTAGTCTTGAACTCCTGACCTTAAGTGATCCTCTAACCTTGACCTCCCAAAGTGCTGGGATTACAGGCTTGAGCCACCACCCCCAGCCAACTTCATAGTTTTACTAGCTTGATGTGGTGACCTACTAGTTTTTAAAATAATATGTAGAGTTGGAGTTCAGGTTTAGCACTTGATTGTTCAAAATTGTAATTTACTCAATTCTTTGAAGGCAAGTATGGGGCGGAAACAAGCCTTTTCAGCACTTAGCCGTTTCTGTTGATTAAATTGTTAACACTCTTTCGTAAAAACCTTATAAAGATGGGTGTCTTATTAATAGTTTCCTAAAGTCCTTGCGATTTTACTTCTTAGTTTGCCTCCAGACTTCTATTATTAGGAGATATTGATATATTTCTTCTAATTTTAAATTTAATTAGTAAGGGCTAATACAGACCTTGCCAAATTAATTTTTTCTTGAGGATAATTTCGCTTCAAGATTGAGACTACTCACATAGTCAGTTTGAGTTCTTAGACCAAACGCAGCCTATTTATCTACGTAAACATGT
Source organism: Colobus angolensis palliatus (assembly GCF_000951035.1). Classification (NCBI taxonomy): domain Eukaryota; kingdom Metazoa; phylum Chordata; class Mammalia; order Primates; family Cercopithecidae; genus Colobus; species Colobus angolensis. Next base: position 424,296 of record NW_012122932.1, read on the forward strand.
ATTCCTGCATAAATTATTGAATGGTAATTTCTGAACCACCTTCCGGCTATTTATTTGCTTTAGGATTTACGTTATTAACATTTAGAGCCTGCAGGGGGCTCCAAAAGGCAAAATTTAGTCTTGGAGCAGGGACTGAATCTTTTTTCACAGCAACTCAAAATGAGACACATTTTGCATTGGAACCCAGTATACACACACAAAACGGAAGTTCGCAAAACAATACCTACCCCATATGCACCCGATATTTTCATCCTATTAGATAAAAATCTTGTCAGGTCCCACTATTTGGCTTTCAAAATTACAGTTTGGAAAATTAGCCTATTGAGTTGCATGATGGAGTGCATTTTAAAGTCATTGTCTTCCTTGCCATGACATTGTAGAAACTATTTTGAATATAAAATGTTACTACTTTATCTTCTGTTTTTCCTTTTTTTTTCTTGATGTTTTTTCTTGAAGAGTATTTTGTAGTTTTTAATTTTAAAAGTAGACAACTTCTCAGTGACTTTTTAAACTTGCCTACGGTTTTATATTTTTGTCATTACTTGTCGGGAAGGGAATGGGAATATTGATACATTGGTGCTACATTTTATGCAATTCAAATCACTGCAGTAATTATTTGTATATTTTTTAAATAGCTGTGAAGTCCATAAAACGACGGTTCTTTTTTTTTTTTTTGAGATGGAGTCTTGCTCTGTGGCTCAGGCTGGAGTCAGTGGCGCAATCTCAGCTCACTGCAACCTCCACCTCCCAGGTTCAAGCGATTCTCCTGCCTCAGCCTCCTGAGTAGCTAGGACTACAAGCACGTGCCACCACACTGGCTAATTTTTGTAGAGACAGGGTTTCACCATATTGGCCAGGCTGGTCTCCAACTCCTGATCTTGTGATCCACCGGCCTCGGCCTCCCAAAGTGCTGGGATTACAGGCGTGAGCCACCATGCCTGGCCCAAAACTACAACTCTTTAAGGGCTATAAATCAATAAGAGATTATTTGGCTTTGAATTAAATTTTGCACTTAGAGTTCACCTTAGCCATCAACAATTTAAAACGAACCAATTTTGATGCCTTAAAAAAAAAAAGTGTATTCTAATGTGCCATTGAATTTCACCTTTTTCAAACATATCCCTATAAGTTTATAAGAAATATAAGAAATGGATAAGCCCTATATGAAACATAACTAACTGCCTTTGCCACTTTTCTTACTCTTGAGCAAGTGTGTCACTTGTCTCTTTACATGTCTGACTTTTCCCAGTTTTTAAAGTGCGAAAAGAAAGATTGGGGAAAGCCAGGCGCGGTGGCTCAAGCCTGTAATCCCAGCACTTTGGGAGGCCGAGACGGGCGGATCACGAGGTCAGGAGATCGAGACCATCCTGGCTAACACGGTGAAACCCCGTCTCTACTAAAAAAAAATACAAAAAACTAGCCGGGCGAGGTGGCGGGCGCCTGTAGTCCCAGCTACTCGGTCGGGAGGCTGAGGCAGGAGAATGGCGTGAACCCGGGAGGCGGAGCTTGCAGTGAGCTGAGATCCGGGCACTGCACTCCAGCCTGGGCGACAGAGCGAGACTCCATCTCAAAAAAAAAAGAAAGATTGAGGACATGTCCATAAGAATATTCCCATATATTCAGAAATGCAAAGGAGAAAACCATTAAGTCTGCAAAGTAGTGAAATCAGAACTCATTATGGAGTTATAAGTTACTTACACATTTCATTATTTCTACCCTCTTGTCTATGTACTTTTGTCTATGTACTTTTCTTTTGGAATTCCTTAAGCAATAAAACCTGACTTTCTTATAATACCGTGGTACCAAACAAATACTTTGAATTAACCTGATTGATAATTTTAAACTCACTTTGAAGAAATAACTCATGGACTGAGTGCAGACTGCGACCCAATTAGTGGAGTGAGTCTTTTGCCTACATTCACAGCCTTTGAGGAAGGTGTTCTTACCACCTTATTCAGCTTTGAAAACAGTTTCAGAGAGAGAAATTTGCCTTCCTGAGGTCACACAACCTGTAGTGGTGGAGTCAGCATTTGAACACAGGTCTGACTCCAGAGCTCAAGTTCTTAACATCTGTGCTCCACTGCTTCTAATAAAATGGAATATTGCCAAGTCTGTAGAATGTCACTGGTCTTTTTTATTAGTGTCTGTCAAACGCTGCCATTCTGGCTCCATCTATCTCATCTGCCTTGGATTGGAACCAGACTCCCTTGGGGAGCAACACTGTGTTTTTAGGTAGCATATTGGAAACCACAGAGAACAGCTTATTTATGTTAATTTGTGGGGGAACATTTTAAAGTAATTTTCTGTGACCTCCACAATGTACAGCCAGCCAATTTGATACATTTCACAATAATTTGGCTATATCGTAACCTGTGTTATTTTGTTTTCAATTTTATCTTAAATGTTTTCCCTGTGACAAATTGAATTATGATAATCTTGCAGTATTCCTACCTTGATTCTTTGTGTTTTTCAATATTTCTCGTGTCTTTTTCCTTTTAACCTTCGCATTAAAAAAATCATGTTGTACATAAATAAGTTTACATGCTTTAATTTAATGATGTTTTCATATAGAACACTGAATTTTCTAGACAAAAAGTGCTGAGAATAGCAGTGTTCATTTATAGTTATGTTTATGCCATAGATTTTTAAAAAGAATTATTCTCAGTGAATAAAACTGATATTCATGTCATTGTTCTGTTTGGGGAGTTCTTTTTCTACATGTTCAGATTTCTTAGATCATTCCAAATCTTTGCGGATTTCTAATTTTTGCTATTTGGAGAACTTTGAAATGTTTATTGACTTGTAGTTGTTATGGTAATAGTCATCTGAAAAAAGAAAAAGATGTAAGTGGCCTTGAAGAAGAGGGGACTTTTAATTCTTTGACAGCCCATGAGAAAACTAGGCATGTTCTAAGAGGTTCAATGAAAAAGTCTTTTTATTCTTGACAAACTTTGTAGCATTAGGGAATATTTCTAATATGATAATTGCTGAGACAAAAGAGAATGATTATAACATTCTGCTGGCCACACAGCACATGTTTTAAGACAGGTATTTCACCCTAAAAATAAAATTGGATTATGTCGTGTGTTTTTTTTTCCTCTGTGAAGATTCCAGAAGTATGTCATGTGTGTTTTTTAAAACTTCTACTGTGATCGAATGCTTAAAAAAAATGCATGTTATTAAAAGAGTTTTTCAGCATATTTTGCTTTGAAATGTTAAATACAGGGAAGGAAAAATTTTATACGTAGAAACTTAGTTTCTTAGAATTATAACTTTATTTTCTGAAAATTTTCTACCAATAACTTTAAAGCACTTTTCTCCCTGATTTATTTAAGTCCTAATAAATTATACATTTCTGCACTTTAGCCATTCATGTGAAAATTATTTGGAGTCATCTCAATAGAATGGTGCTGTGCGGTCTCCTGAGGCCCCCAAGTATGTCAAAGAAGTTTCATCTACTCTTTGTAGAAAGTTTCTTAAACATTATTATTTAACTCTGAGGTATACTATGATTTTTCTTTTTTTGTACAAGAGGAAACTTGGGCATAGAGCAGTTGTGTCACCTATAGTCTCAAAGCAAAGCCAACAGTTAAAACCACGTTATGTCTGACATCAAAATGGGGCTTTTTACTATTGTTTGATACTGTGCTCACCTCTCAATTCTTGCTACTTGTGTGAGCTGTGAACAGGGTTTAGTCTTGTTTTGTTTTGTTTGTTCGTTTCATTTCTTTGGAGACAAGGTCTCTCTCTGTCATCCAAGCTGCCTGGTGGGAGTGCAGTGGTGCTATCATGGCTCATCGTAGCCTCAACTTCCTTGCTCAAGCAATTCTCCTGCCTCAGCATCCCAAAGCACTAGCATCACAGGTATAGTCTCTGCCCCGATCTTCTTAGTCTTTAGAAGATACAGTTTACTCATATACAATGAACATTATAATATTAGTACCCATTTAATGTTCACAGGGTTGCAATGAACATTAAATGGGAATTCACTGAAAGTATTTTGTGAAATGTACATCACTATCAGCAGATCTAAGCTTCATCAAATGGTCTCGAGTTATTTTCAACTGCAATTGAATTTTCTACCTTGGTTATTAAATCTTATGGAATCACCTAAATAAATGTGTAAGCAATGTTGAAGAAAAGAGAAAGGTATACTGCATACCTGAGTTGGCACCTCTGTATTTCTATAATACTGTACACCATGATGATCAACTAGATAAAGACAGCTATAGGTGACGACATTTTCTAATCTTTATCAGTTGTAAGTACACATTACATGTAGTCATGAGGTGTGTCAAATAAAGCATGTTTTTTTTTTTTTTTTTGAGATGGAGGCTGGCTCTGTCGCCCAGGCTGGAGTGCAGTGGCCGGATCTCAGCTCGCTGCAAGCTCCGCCTCCCGCGTTTACGCCATTCTCCTGCCTCAGCCTCCCGAGTAGCTGGGACTACAGGCGCCCGCCACCTCGCCCGGCTAATTTTTTGTATTTTTTAGTAGAGACGGGGTTTCACCGTGTTAGCCAGGATGGTCTTGATCTCCTGACCTCCTGATCCGTCCCTCTCGGCCTCCCAAAGTGCTGGGATTACAGGCTTGAGCCACTGCGCCCGGCCTAAAGCATGTTTTAACAGTCTTACAAATCACTTCCCAAGATGGTAGAAGGGGCTCACTTTCCTGATAAGAATCTGTTCTTTCTAGGTTTCCTCATACCACATAAAAGCATAAACACTTCCCTACTGTTGAGCTCTTTGTTCTGGGTGTTTATTTAAGAAAGTCACTTCAGAATGACCCTTACTGGCTGTTCTGTTGTCTGTTACACGATCTGCTTCAGCCCAGTAAATCCTTTAGTGTGAATCCCTTAGTTATAGAAAATGAGATATTTCCTTAACTATTCTGTGGCTGGGCGCGGTGGCTCATGCCTGTAATCCCAGCACTTTGGGAGGCCAAGGCAGTGGGATCGCTTAAGGTCAGGAGTTCGAGACCAGCCTGGCCAACGTGATGAATCCCCGTCTCTATTAAAAATACAAAAATTAGCCTTGCATGGCTGCACACGTCTGTAATCCCAGCAACTCAGGAGTCTGAGGCAGGAGAATTGCTTGAACCCAGCAGGCAGAGATTGCAGTGAGCCGAGATCACACCACTGCACTCCAGCCTGGGAGACAGAAAAAGAAAAGAAAAAATTCTGTAAAGTATGTATACTTGTGTAAAAAAGCTGGCCAATGAATTATGTTATAGGGTGTGGCCAAAGGAAAACAATTCAAATAGAAAAACTGATGAAACTATTTTGTATGTAGAATAGATTTGTTTGGGGGACACTAGAATAGCTATTGAATAGATACATCATTAGTACAAAGTATGTGAAATAACTTCACAAGTCACTCATGGATTTTGTGTTTCTGGATAAAAGGCAGAAAAAAATTAAAAGCAAGCTGTCATTTTCTTCATCTTGTAACTTTTATAAAAGTATTCAAATGATACACACTGAAAATAATCGTTATTAAAGCTATTAAATATTTCTTATATTTATATTTATATTATATTTCTTATATTAAATATTATAACTATTTAAGCAAGTGTATTGATTTATTGGACATCCTGGAAGACAAAAATGTTTTAAACACGCAAATAGAAAATAGACACACTTTTTGTCTGGAAATGATGAATCTGTGCCTGTTTCCCCTCCTCCCTTCTAACATGCCACACTATTAAAGTGTCCAGAGGGAGACTTTACTTACTTTTTTTTTATTATTAGATTGGTATTTTTTTCCCTTCAAAAAATTTCAATAGCTTTTGGGGTACACTTGGATTTTGTTACATGGATGAATTCTATAGTAGTGAATTCTGAAATTTTAGTGCACCCAAGTAGTGTACATTGTACCTAATGTGTAGTTTTTTATCCCTAACCCCCTACCACCCTCTCCCTTCTGAGTCTCTAAAGTCCATTATATCACTCTGTATGCCTTTGCATACTCATAGCTTAGTTCCCACTTACAAGTGAGCACATAAGGTTTTCGGTTTTCCACTCTTGTGTTGCTTCATTTAGAATAATGGCCTCCAGCTCCATCCAAGTTGTCACAAAAGACATTATTTCATTCTTTTTCAGGGCTGAATAGTATTCCATGGTGTATTTATGGCACATTTTCTTTATTGGCTCCTTAGTCAATGGGTGCTTAGATTGGTTCCGTATCTTTGCAATTGCAAATTGTGCTGCTATAAACATACATGTGCAAATGTCTTTTTCATATAAATGACTTCTTTTCCTTGGGATACCCAGCAGTGGGATTGCTGGATCAACTGTTAGATCTACTTTTTAGCTCTTTAAAGATCTACTTTTAGTTCTTTAAAGAATCTTCACGGGCCGGGCGCGGTGGCTCAAGCCTGTAATCCCAGCACTTTGGGAGGCTGAGACGGGCGGATCACGAGGTCAGGAGATCGAGACCATCATGGCTAATACGGTGAACCCCCGTCTCTACTAAAAAACACAAAAAACTAGCCGGGCGAGGTGGCTGGTGCCTGTAGTCCCAGCTACTCGGGAGGCTGAGGCAGGAGAATGACGTAAACGGGGGAGGCGGAGCTTGCAGTGAGCTGAGATCCGGCCACTGCACTCCAGCCTGGGCGACAGAGCAAGACTCCGTCTCAATCAAAAAAAAAAAAAAAAAAAAGAATCTTCACAATGTTTTCCATCAAGGTTGTAGTAATTTACGTTCCTACTGGCAGTGTATAAGCGTTCCCTTTTCCCTACATCCACGCTACATCTATTGTTTTTTAACTTTTTAATCATGGCTATTCTTGCAGGAGTAAGGTGGTATGGTATCTCACTGTGGTTTTAATTTGCAGTTCCCTAATGATTAGTGGTGTTAAGCATTTTTTTTCATGCGTGTTGGACATTTGCATATCTTCTTTTGAGAAACGTCTATTCATATCCTTTGCTCACTTCAAAATTTTAAAATTATTTTTATACATTTATTCTAAATTATTAAGTAAAGTAGAGATGGGGTTTCACCATGTTGGCCAGGCTGGTCTCAAACTCCTTGGCAGCAAGTGATCTGCCCATCTAAGCCTCCCAAAGTGCTACGATTACAGGCGTGAGCCACCACCCCCGGCCACCTTTGCCCACTTGGTTTTTTTTTTTTTTTTTGAGATGGATTCTCGCTCTGTCTCTCA
>NW_012122932.1:432153-448281 GCF_000951035.1 Colobus angolensis palliatus
CTCAGCCTCCCGAGTAGCTGGGACTACAGGCGCCCGCCACCATGCCCGGCTAATTTTTTTGTATGTTTAGTAGAGATGGGGTTTCACAGGATACCCCTTTAAGAAGAAGGGAGGACGTGGTGACATTGATTTCCTCTGGGATAGCCAGGGGCACCATGCTTAATTCACAGGGAATCCCTCTTCTTCGTTTTCTGCTTTATTCTTCTTTCTTGTTGCTGGAGTAATTAACTTAATGTGACTACCCAGAAGCCAGAGGCAAAGTTGTTCTTCACATTTCAAATCAAAACAGGATAACAGGTGTGAAATTTTTAATAATGACTTTATCTGGACTAGATCTGGAACGTTAGGGGAAGGAACTTTTTAATATTGCCTGTGGATTCCATTCTAACCCTCCACTCTCACCCTAAAGGGTAAGCACCTGCAGAAAAAAGTAAGCCTATTTTATAGCCAACAGGAGATGTTTTTTCAGGCAACAAATCTAAGGATTATGTAATCATTCAAACTTTTACATTGTTCTAGCACTTCCTACTAGAGAATACAAAGATTACAGTTATTGTAAATAAGATTACAAAGTGCATGAGAGACTGGGACTTTCATGTGGGTAAAGATAATTTGCTATTGCTACTTCATGAATTGGTAGTAATACTAAAAAGCAGCTTACACAATTTTTGAAGAACTTTACCACCTACCACATTATGTCAGGAACAAATGAATGTCATCTGCACATTTGTTTCAGGAGGATAATAAATTATAAGATAAACACAGAGGAAGCATCCTTGCTATTTCTCCCCATACACGTTGATTTTGCATAACCTTAGTAGCTCAGGTTTTTATGAAAATTAACTCCTTTTTCCTGACAGAGGCTGGCAACACTGGGAAGAAGAGAAATTCTAGAATAGCTGCTTCATTTTCTTCCTTCTCCCATACCTGGTTTGTTATTTAAATACTCTGTAGATATTTTAGTAATAGGTGCAGTTCTGGATGTTGCTTTTTTAAGGTGATAGTATCTGTCGTAGAGTAAAAATACCCAAGACGAAGTTTGTGATAAGTGAAAAAGTGGTCTGGAAATTTTGAATATGTGCATAGGCACCTTAGGGAGTTTTGCTACCATGTGGCAGAAAACACATAAGTATCACCAGTTTTGGTAGTCATCAAAATATACATCACTCCCCCATGTTTTTTTCATTTTCCTAGTTTATAAAGTGTTCGTGTTTCTATTTCAGATGAATTGCATTCTGCTCTGCGAGAGCGTACACATTTTTACAGACAATACAGCAAATAAGCATGTGCTGCAGATCAGGAATATGTGGAGAGGGAAATAGAAACGTGGCCGGTGTGGGTAGAAAGACCTAAATGTTGCCATACAGCTGAGCAGCTCTTAGAATTCGGTTGGTCTGTGTACAAAAAACAGTGCCTGTTACATGACTGATAGGTTTTGTTGTTTAGTAAAACACAGAAGTGACACAGAAAGCTTTGCCTGCATGTGGGTTTTGTTTTGTTAGTGTAACTAATGGCATGTGGGTTTTGCCCAGCCCTGTGTATTTTCCCCACATTTGGATGAATGAGCTAATGTGCTACTTCCAGGTAGCTTGGTTTTTGGTCATAGACTGTCTTCTCTTTGTGGTATTTCTATTTTAATTTCACATCCTACCAACTGCTTCTGAGATCATTGATGCTAAAGGGGTATGTTCATGGGGGTGGGTGGAAAACAGAGGGAGGATAATATCAAAGGAATCTACTATTCTTGTATTGTTTCATGTCTTTATTTCTTCTACAACCTCCTGTAAGTCCGAGGCTGAGGCCATCCCAGTTGAGCAGGCAGAGGGGAAAAGGCACAGGGGCATTAGGGAGAGGTCGATTGTGGGATGAAGGAGGACCTTTGCCAGTAAGGGGTTCTAGCTTGAAAGGTGAGACACTCATTCTGGCTCATAGGGGAACATGCTGTTGGCCTGCTGGAGACTAGAGCAGGGTCTTGCTGTACCCTACTCGGTATGTACTGCATGATCATGTGAGCATACATGGTCATGACAAGCTAAAAATAGTCCCCCACCCCTGAAATTTTTCTGGTAAGCAAAGCAATATTTCAACCACCTTTTTGAATGGACTGTCAGGGGCACTCACTCCCTAGACTGCTGTAGAGATTAAACAGAATGCCAGTTTATGCACAGCAATAGAAGTGCCTCTTCTCTCCATGCAAGAAAGCATTAGAGAATGCAAGTGAGGGAGAGTGATTTCATTAGAAGGGATAACCTCAAATCCACCCTCATTTATGACAGTGGATCTTTCATAAATGACACTCTTTAGGTCAAATGTGCAATGACCCAGATGTTAAGAATCACTGCCTTTGAATAGTAGCTTACAAAATGTGGGGAAAATACACAAGGCTGGGCAAAGCCCACGTGCCATTAGTTGTACTAACAAAACAAAACCCACACACAGCCAAAGCTTTCTACGTCACTTCTGTGTTTTATTAAACAACAAAACTTATCAGCTGGTCTTGAAATCCTGATCTCAAGTGATCTGCCCACTTGGATATCCCAAAGTGCTGGGATTACAGGCATGAGCCACTGCGCCTGGACAATAAATATATTATTAAATATATATTAAACTTCTCCAAGTGATTCTGGCATGCAGAATGGGAAGTATTTTCTAGAATCACTGATGTCATATACTGATGACAGCAGGCAGGACATAGGTGACCTTTCCAAAGAAGTGCAAAGGCACATCTCCCTGTGACAATTTGGATAAAAGATCTGAGTGATAAAAGTGTCATTGAAAGGATCTAATCCACAGTCTCCAGCATGGGTTGGAGGCAGACCACTGGAAAAGGGACCGGGTTTTCAAGCCATGTCTCCTGTGGTCCCTGTACTGATCACCACATTGATACCAACCATCCTGCAAATCTCCCTTAGACTATGAAGGGAATTGTATTATATTCAAAGGACTGTGAGAAGCAACATCATGACTGGGAATATGCGTTCGGAGACAACGTGGAGCCTGTCACTATCATTCCATTGTGAAAGCTGCAGCCATACAAAATGTGAATTCTATGAAACATACCCAGTATTGTCATTCTCATGTATTGACTATAATAAGGCCATCATGATAATAAAATAACTCACAAATACTGAGCACTTATTTTGGACTGTCCTAAGAACTCATTTTTTAATGTTTTGAGGTGGGTACCCTTATTATTCCATTTTGCCAGTGAAGAAGTTAAGATCCTGAGAGGTTAACTTACCCAAGTTACAAAGCTAGTAAATGTAGAGTCAAACTTTACGTCCAGATGATCTGGTTTCAGAAATGGCTCCACTTTACTACTCCATACTACAGATCACAGAACCATGAGGGTGCCATGTTAACACCATCTTTGCAACTCCATAAAGGGACCAACAGATTCAATTCTGACCAAATTTGTATGGAGGCAAAAATAAAGGTTTGAATAATTTTGTATTTGTAAATGATGAATTTAAAATTTACAACCTTACCATTCATTTAACATCCATGAAAGATGCTGCTTTTAGAATGTTTATGGAAATTGGACAGCTTTCTAAATGCTGTTTTAAAAAGTAGGAGTCTAATTCTTTTCATTTTCTAGCATTAGTTTTAGCCCCTATAAACTTAACTCTTACTATTATTGCTTACTATAACATTTAAATACTAGAAATCATGAACAGAACTCTCTCTGACAATTTCCCTATGCTTTGCACTTTAAACAAATATTGTCTTAGGAGCAGTGATGCATTCACTATTATTTCCTGTCATCGCCATACATATTCATATTTTTTCTATTTGTGTCTCTTTTATACTCGTTCTATTCTTCAAGATTGTCTTTATGAAGATACATCTGTTTAGCTTTGGTGATTAGCAGAAACATTAGCAGACCTACTGTTTCAGAGCATGAATAATTAATGGATGTTCCTCATTAATTTCTTCTGAGACTGACTCTTGTTAGACTACAGTTAGATATATTTCTTGAATTAAGGACAGATATAAGGAGCATGGACCCTCTGCCTACTTTGAAAATAGGCCATTTACTTTTGAGGGAAAATTATGACATCCCAATCCATCAGTGGCAATAAAAGAAAACCTGTTTTAATGAGATGCAACACATGTCTTTTGTTTGTGAAGGGGCTTACATCACAAGGTGTCCGTTCTATGATTTGTTTCTCTAATTCTCTACACAAACCTGCCTTTTAATCAAACAGATTCAAAACCCCAGGATCCTGCCTATTGCCACCCCTGACCTCCCTCCTCCCTTGGCTTTGTGAAAAAGCCCCATTTCATTGCCTGCTGGGGGTCCCCTCTGAGATGATACACATACAGTGGAACCTTTGTCCTGGTTTACTATTTTGGTTTCCACCCTTAATATTTATTAATACATATCCCTTTTAAATAATCTGTTCACAATTAATGGACAGGCTATAAAAATATAGCTTCTGAGGCAAATAGCCCAGTGAAATACTTTACTTGAAGGCTTTAGCCTAATTAATAGTTAGGTTTTCTTCCAAGAAAAAAATCAAATGCACGTAAGTATGTGTTTGGTTCTGACACATAGAGTAGGTAAAGGTTACCTGCCAAAGCAGAATGTCTGCTTGGTCTTCTCAGGGATCTCAAGAAAATTGTTCAGCCTAGCTCTGAACTGGGTTACACTTCACCCAAACAAAGGCAAATTGTGGATGGTTTAAAAACAAAACAACAACTAAACTAGTAGGATAAGTGTATTATACAGAAGTAGATGCCTCAAAGGTAGTGCTAAAGTATCATATCTCCCAAATGGCTGTGCTAAAACTCTGAGTAATGGCAGCCATTGCAGGAAAGAGAAGCTGTATTTCTTAGAAGTTCTCTTAGGCATACTGGCTCCTGAGGATTTATCCCAAGGTAATAATGCCAGGTATTAATGAGAAATGTTGGTGTCATCCTGAAGGGCCAGCAATAGCAAATTGATTAAATAAATTATGGGAGAGCAATATGATTGAATAGACCCCACCCATTATAAATAATACCGTCATAATAAAAATAGCTAACTTTTTTGAGGACTTGTCAGGCATAGTGCTAAGTGTTAAATAATTATTTTAAAGAATGTTTTTAAAAAGTCTCATTTAGTTTTACAATGATCCTTAAGGCACGTATTATTATGCCCATTTTACCGAGAAGAAAAACGGAAGCACAGAGAGGTTAAGTAATTTGTCCAGGATCACATAGTAAAGAAATGGCAGAACTGAGCTATGAATCCAGGTAACATAAAAATTTAAAAATGGTCTGAATGGATTGTTAAAGGAGAAAAGGACATTATAAAACGGATTATCCAGTAAACCTTCATTTCAATTTTGAAAAAGATAGGTTTTTTTTTTTTACTACTGATTATGTGTCATCTTAGTATTTTTAAAATTAAAAAAATTACTTTTATATTTAAGAAAAAATTGGGTTGTATTTGATATAAAACATTTTGGCTATTTATAGATCTACACTGCAATGTCTACTTGGTGTCTACCTAACGACATCAGGATGTCTTTCCTTCCCTTGAGATTGCTGTCTAAATTCAGTAAAGAGCAGGCAACTTATTAAAACAAAAAAAAACTCTAGGAAAAATATAAAGCCCTAGTTTGCTGTTACATTTGTTTTGACTGTAATTTAGAACTGATGCATAAAGAAAAAACTAGGCAATGACTCTTAGATGTCTAAGCAGCTGCAATGTGCCCTGCAGATTGTGGTGGAGAGCCTGCCCGGCAAGAGTTAGATGAAGGTATACAACAGGAAAAGTGCACACTCGTGCATTCACAACTCAATCCCAATATTGGTTTCTTTAATAAATGGAGCCATAAAGTTGTATTGAAGTGAATATACATTATTAGTATCGCTTGCCATGTTTATGATCCACTCCATATCAAAGTGACATAAAAAGCAGAGTTAGTACCAATTAATATCCAATTGCTCATCAAACTTTAATTTGTATTTGCTTTCCCCTGATTGATACATCTTTTATAACTGAAAGGCTCCATCTCTTTATAACATATGCTATCATTCAAGGCCACTTGTTTTAATCACTCTGCAAACCAGCATGAAATTGTCTAATAATTCACCCAGGTTTTGTCACAAGTGCCTGAAGTTACAGCAGTCTTTTAAAAGGAGCAGCAGTCTTGCTCAGAATGTTTGAAATTATTAAAATAGCAGATCAGATCCCTGGCTAGAAAGCAATCTTTTTTTTTTTTTTTTTTTTTTTTCAGATGGAGTCTCACTCTGCAGCCCAGGTTGGAGTGCAGTGGCATGATCTTGGCTCACTGCAACCTCTGCCTCCCGGGTCCAAGCGATTCTCCTGCCTCAGCCTCCCAAGTAGCTGGGGCTACAGGTGCATGCCACTATGCCCAGAAGATTCTTGTAGTTTTTTAGTAGAGACAGGGTTTCACCATATTGGCCAGGCTGGTCTCAAACTCCTGACCTCAAGTGATCCACTGGCCTTGGCCTCCCAAAATGCTGGGATTACAGGTGTGAGCCACCGTGCCTGGCCAAAAGCAATCTTGTCTGATTAATCAGACGATGATTTTTCAGAGGCATGAGGTTTCATTGTTTTTACACTGATTGGTGTGGATTTTGGTAGCACAGTTGCAGAATAGAATTAATATTAGGTTTTGGAGGAAGGTTGCAGTTGAGAAGTGTCACCTGTCAGCTTGGCTGAGCAACGGCAATTTTCAGTGGTTACTCATCCACAGCCAGTGCTAATTTGGACTGGACATATGGTGAAACAAACAAACACAAGCACTGATACCCTTCATGTTACCCTTTAATAGGCCTTCCACAGATAGTGAATTCGGAATCATCCAAGAGACTTTATTTAGTCTGGCTGTTGCAAAGGCTTGAGGGTTATCCAGGGCATCAGATGGAATTCTCAGCACACAGTGGGACCTACAAGACCCTGGACCTTCCCTCTGCATCAGAGTCAAAGTAAACCTTCTTAGTCATCCAGGCTATGTCCATTTTAAAGACTCCTAATATATACAAAATTTTTTTAAAAAATACTAAGATGAAACTATGAAACTGGCATATTTTAGATCCTCACCTTAAATAATGTAAATACTATTTGCATTTAAAGAAAAGGAAGCAAAAAAAGAAGACAAATGACGAGGGAAAAGAATAAGAAAGACAATGACTTTAAGTATAACCTAATTTAAGAAAAATCACAAAGACCTAAAGATCTGGCCCCAAAAAGTCTGTCAGCCAACCTTTGTGGTAGGTCCCAAGCCCTAGCCAGCCTTGTTTGGAAGGATGGAGGCCGGGCAAATTCGGTAGGGTGAAAGTGGGTGTATGGTAGTGTCTGGTTCTTGGAACTATTTTAATGTGTAGATTAAACCATCTGAAAGGGTGATTTCTTCACCGAAACTGTAATGAAGAAGGATTTGGATGAAGGTTACAATCCCAGCGGTCCTTTTACATTTCCATCCTACCATTGGTGTTTGGCTGAGAGTATCTTGTGGGAGGGAACAGGCAAACCGAGCGCATCCGAACCAAGAGAAAGGCATCCCTCACTCTCCCAACTAGGAAGCAATGGTATGGTGGTGAGAACACAAATCCTAGAGGCCTGCTTTCAAATCCTGAGTCTGCACCTTCCTAGCTGTGAGAAGTTGGCCATGTTACCCAACTTCTGAGCCTCAGTTTTCTTAGCTATAAACAGAGGATAATAACGACACCCTCCTCCCTGCAGGATTGTTATGAGGATTAAACAAGATCACCCTCTGAAAGCACTGGGCACAGTGCCTCGCATAGCAAAAATGCTCAATAAATACCACTAGGTATTATCACAAAATGATTACTGGCTGAGCTCAAGCTTACAGAGCCAGGAGTATGGATGTGTGGGAAGCTGCACTTTCTTGCCTACTCGGACAGCCATTAACAGCCAGAAGTATTATGTTATCCACAAAAACCCAAATGATAGCACTCACTTTATTTTTTATATCATGAAATATTTCAGACTCCTATAAAGTTTAGAAGAGGATATAACGAACACCAAAGGTACCCATCACTCAAGAAATGAAACGTATTATGAGCAATAAAATGCTATGCAGTTATTAAAATGAATGAACTGGAGCCATGGGAATAAATCTCTGAAACATAATGTTGATCAAAAAGAGCAAGTGGCAATAGAATGCATATAATGTGATGCCATTTATATCAACTTTATAAACTTGCACAATGATGCTATGGATAAATTGTTTAGTGATGCATGCATAGATAGTAAAAGCACCAAGACATGCAGGAGAATGATAAGCAATGCCTGTCTTAGGAAAGCTTTAAAGGATGGGAGCCCTTCAATTCTCAGGTGTCCTGGCTTTGTTCTCAGCAGGGCCTAGGTCAGGAGCTCCTCTCCCTGCTGTCTTTACACAGATGTTAGCCCCTGTGGAGGCAGAACTCCAGGCAAGCAGTGTTAAATACACTGAAAGCAAAATTCTCCCTTTGAATGTACTCGACTCCCATTAAAGTCCAGGGGCGCTCTCTCTGCAGGCCTCAGTCTCTTTTTGACGCTGCGATGCCTCCTGCACATCATGACATGACATATCCAACCTGAATTCTGAAGGTTGGATGTAACATAAAAGCAGCCAACCAACAGCATAAATGTATATGAAATGAAATCAATAGAAAGTGTATTTTTTCCCTCTATTGAAGCTAGTCCTGGGAGGGTACATCACAGGAGCTAGGACAGTGCTAGAGAGATACTAACAGCAGGCAGGAGGCAGGAAGGGTGTGAGCAGGGGTGCGGGGAGCAGTGCAGGAGGGAGTCAGTGTTCACATTCCCTGTGTGAACCAGGGCTTAGTGAGAAATGCCCTTGTTTTTCCCTCATCACTTAAAAAACAATCAATTATCAACGCTTCTGTGATAAAATAGAGATTTCTGCTTTGTTCATTTCATTTAGCCTAAGACGTCATGGCAAAAAGAATGAGTTCTGAGATTGTGTTGATTTCTGTCGCAAAAGTTTGATAGCAGATTATGAACTCATGATAAGATTAAAAACTGAAATCAGGCAAAGAGAGAAGTGGTTTTGTTCATGCATTTTTTTTTCCCTGCTAACTTCACAATGGGATTTTTATACCTCATAATAATAAAATTCTAGGCGTTGCAATGAGTCCTTTGCATCAGATTTCATTGATCTCTCATGATAGACATACAAAGTGGTATTAGAGTGCTTACATGAAACCAGAGGTACACTGTAAGCCAGGATTGAACTCGGAGCCTGACTCCAAAGTCTAGCTCTATTTATCACCATACAATATGCCTGCCCCAACTGAAATTCATGCTGTGAATAAATGTTCTTCGTGTACTAACAAAGTAATCTTCAAACTGTGCAGAAACTTTGCCACAATGCTTTATTGCTGGCAGAGTCTTGAGAATGATCTAACATGAACCTTTCTATCTTCATTTTATTTATTTATTTTTGAGACACAGACTTGCCCTGTCACCCAGGCTTGAGTGCAATGGCACAATCTCGGCTCACTGCAACCTCCGCCTCCCGGGCTCATACGATTCTCCTGCCTCAACCTCCCGAGTAGCTGGGATTACAGACGCCCGCCACCATGCCCAGCCAATTTTTGAATTTTTAGTGGAGATGGGGTTTCACCATGTTGGCCAGGTTGGTCTCGAACTCCTGACCTCGTGATCTGCCCTCCTGGGCCTCCCAAAGTGCTGGGATTACGTGAGCCACTGTGCCCGGCCCAACCCTTTCTATCTTAAAGTTTATATTCTAGGTGATAACGTGGTCAGGTAGTTGAACAGGGGACCTCTTCTCTAATCCCCTTCTTGTTCTAAAATTGCTACAGAGGTAAAATTGATACCTCCTTCTGGGCTCTTGCCATCACTTCTCATAACTCTCCTCTCCTCTCTCAGGGCTGACCTCTGCACCTTCTTATATTACATGACCCTGTCCCTCTCTGGCCTCAGGTGATTGGACTGTAGGTGAACACCTAACCTTGGGGAAAGCAATCACTAGTGGGTAGAATCAGCCAGACTGTCTTCTGAGAATCTGGACAAAGAAAGAGAGAGCTGAGAAATAATATATGCTGTCTCCCTTCTTAATCAGAGTGATGCTGTTTAGAAATTCCTGAAGTTATCAGCTTCACAATTACATCCTACAGAGCTGCTCTGTTGATTCTCAGCCTAGAGTTGTTTGTATATGCTGCCCCATCTTTGCTTCTTTTATCCCCTTCTCTCTTTTCAGCACTCTTTACTTGGGGATTACTAAAACTTTTGCTACTACATCATCATTGCTTTGGGGGATGTTTTGCAGGATTCCAGCTTATTTTACATTAGTTACACTTCAGAATGTTTTACTTCTTATGGCAGATTATAGTAGTGGGGACTCATCTTCATCTCGAAAGTGTGCTATTTTTGTAGTTGAGTATTATAATACACATTGATTTGCATTCACTGCATTTTCAGTGAATAACAGATATTTTCTGATCTCTTGTCATCAGCCTCCAGGCACACATTTTTAAAATGCACATGCAATTGTCTGGTGTCATCTTGTGACTTTGCAGTGAATCCAAGGGCTGGATGGGAAAGTAGTCCATAAATGAGTCTTAGTATTTCTTTGGGTTCCTTGGTTGTGACGATAGGAACTAAGTGTAACTTAAACAAAAAGAAAATTTACTAGAAATATAGAGTAGCTTACAGAATTTAGGGAAGGCTGAAAATCTCAAGGAACGACAGAAAGCAGACAGTTCAGAAGGAGCAGGAATAAAGGAACTGTACTTTCTTTCTTTTTCTTTCTTTTTTCTTTTTTTTTTTGACACAAAGTCTCACTCTGTCACCCAGGCTGGAGTGCAATGGCATGGTCTTGACTCACTGCAACCTCTGCTTCCCAGGTTGAAGTGATTCTCCTGCTTCAGCCTCCCAAGTAGCTGGGGCTACAGGAGCACACCACCATGCCTGGCTAGTTTTTGTATTTTTAGTAGAGACAGGGTTTTGCCATGTTGCCCAGACTGGTCTCAAACTTCTGGCCTCAAGCGATCCACCTACCTCACCCTCCCAAAAATGACGGGATTACAGGCGTGAGCCACCACGCCCAGCTGGGACTGTACTTTCAGGTTGAACTCCTGCAGTTCTTGTCAGGGCACTGAAGATCCTGCTTCTATGTAGAGAACATGGGCCTGGCCTATGTCAAACCATCAGCCAGAAGAGGGTAGGACTCTTGATTGACAGGCTCACCAAGATTATCTCCACTCAGAAAGGGCTGGTTCTCAAAGCAAAAGTGGAGTGCATACCGGTAGAAGGGGTAGGTTAAAAGCAGTTATTTATTTTATCCTTTCAGTATTGTATTTGATCTCTCCTCCGGAGTGGTATGAGCAAGCAGTCTATGACAGCCACCATATATAGGCTTGTTATTGTGGTGATCATGAATGGAGACCCCATGTGGCTCCATGTTACTTAGCACAATAGGCTTGTACTGGGTATACATGGGCCCGTGTGTTCTGGCAGGAGAGTCTTGCATTACATGAGACTTCACGGTGCTAGGTGCTGGGTTGTCTACTGCTACTAGAATATGAAGAGGAAATGAGTATTTAGATGCTCCATCTTACCTTCAACCAGGTCTGTGGTTGGAACTAAAATCTGCATCATCTGCAGAGAAGGAGAACCTGATCTGTAACAACAGTTAGAGACAGAGTTTTCTAAGATGTTATACAAAAGTCAGTAATTGTTCCTAACCAGGTCTCTGAACATGTCTACTTCAAGTCAGGAAATGCTTGCTCCTCTTGATTTACTTACTTTCCAATGAAAACAAATATTTCATATTACTCAGTTTTGGATTGTGTCCATATATATAATATAAAAGCTTCCCGGTTTATTTTCTATTTAGGTTCACAAAGATCATTGTCCTCTAAAATATTCATCACTTACTTTAAAATAATTTTTAGCACTCAAGTAATTCACTTGCACTCAAGTAATTCATTTAGCACTCAAGCGTTCATTGTAGAAAAATCAGAAAATAGAGACAGGCCAAAGGAAGAAATGGAAAATCCACAGACAACCACCTGAAATTTTTTTGTATGCCTCTAGAGTTTTTAAATTATGTGAATGTATTACATTTATATGTGCTCACAATTTTCAAAAATGATCATATAATTTTCATTATCTTTTTCATTCAACAATAAGTTATTATCTTTCCTTAATTATAAACACATATTTCTTGTACCTTGTTTTCATACTTCCAATGAGCTTCATATTTTAATATGAAAACATTAATATATAATTAATTAATATAAAGTGTTATGCTTACTTGGTCATAGTGGAGACAGGGAAGAGACAATTTGCCCCATTTCTTTTTTTTTTTTCTTTTTTTTTTTTTGAGACTGAGTCTCGCTCTATTGCCCAGGCTGGAGTGCAGTGGCACAATCTTGGCTCACTGCAATCTCTGCCTCCCAGGTTCAAGTGATTCTCCTGCCTCAGCCTCCCAACTAGCCAGGGTTATAGGCACCTGCCACCTTGCCTGGCTAATCTTTGTATTTTTAGTTGGGATGGGATTTCACCATGTCGGCCAGGTTGGTCTTGAACTCCTGACCTCAAGTGATCGCTTCGACTCCCAAAGGGCTGGGATTACAGGCGTGAGCCACCGTGCCCAGCTTGCCCCATTTCTTATACATAACCATTAAACTTAGATTTCTCCGAAGCAACAAAACCTCTACAATGGTGATTTAAAAAAAAAAAAAAATGAATTGTCTTGGGCAACAGTTTCCTTTATGGCTGCCCAGACGTGTTAAAAGTCTTCAAGTACTTGGTTGTATTCTTCATGTGGAAGAAGCTAGCATTCTTGTCTCCATTTTACTGCTGAGAAAAAGGAGACAGACAGCATTGAGGCCATCGGAGAAGTCATTGGCAGAGCCCAAAGAGAACTTGAAGTTGTAATGGCCCAGTCCTCTAATCAAACCACAAAGCCACACTACTTCCCTTTTCCGCTGCTTCAGGGCTGGGCTTGAAACGGAAAGTGCTGCCTCTCACCAAGGGCTGAATGGTGATTTGCCATTCACGGTCCAGGTTGCTCTACAGAGAGGCACAGACTCCCCAGCTCTCAATTGCGGGTGAAAGCTTGCTATCATGTGCAAGACCCATTGATCGGTTTCGACAATGACTCCTGAATTATATGGCACCTAAATGTTTGCTGCCAGAGAGATCTATACTGTGGACAGATGATGGGTACTTACTGGAAACTATTGCCTGACAGATGAGTTTTGCTGTTTTGTCTCAATGAAATATCCCTGAGCAACTGGAGATCTCTTCCTTCCAACCCTTTCCCTCACCTCTGGTATAATGTATTGTGCTAGAAAATAGTGAAATAAAGTGACTTTCCATTGTCTTAACATTTAAAGAAAAGTCATATTGGTTTTGAGTACAAAGAGGCGGAAGATTTTTCTGAGATTGATTTGGCAGTTCACAAAAAGAAAGGAAGAAAGAAGGAAGGAGAGAAGGAAAGACAGAGAGAGAAAGGAATTTGAAAGTGTGCACACCCATTTACCCAGCAATTGTGGTTTGAGTAATTTATCCAAAGCAAATAATAGTGGAAGAGTGCAAAGACTGAATTACAAGGGGTCTTCTCTTTAGTGTCATTTACTGTAGTGAAAAAATGGAAACTATTTCAAAGTTGAACGATAGGAGACTGGATAAATGAATCATGACTTGACTATATAATGGGGTTATATGCTGTCATTAAAAAGAATGTAGGCTGGGTGTGCTGGCTCTTGTCTGTAATCCTAGCACTTTGGGAGGCTGAAGCGGGTGGATCGCCTGAGGTCAGGAGTTCAAGACCAGCCTGGCCAACATGACGAAACTCCATCTCTACTAAAAATACAACAATTACCCAGATATGGTGGCACATTCCTGTAATCCCAGCTACTCGGGAGGCTAAGGCAGGATAATTGCTTGAACCCAAGAGATGGAGGTTGCAGTGAGCCGAGATCGTGTCACTGCACTTCAGCCTGGGCAACAGAGCGAGACTCCATCTCAAAAAAAAAGAAGAATGTGTATTAGACTTCATAACGACAAGGAACATTGTGTATGATATAATGTTAAGTTAAAGAAAAAAAAGCAAGCTGTGAAACAATTTGGGTTCAATATCTGCTTTGTAAAAATAATACATACATGCACACTCTCACCATCACACAAATGTGCAAGAACACAGAACCCTGATTCTGCCTGCCTCTCTTCCCCTGTCTCCAATTATTGTCCCCTTGATTCTTCTTTCAATGACTCCCCTCACCACAGATCCATTGCCCAAGAAGTTCTCTCTGTCCCTTTAGTGACACATCCTTCAGATGTCAGCTCAAATATCACTTTCTCAGGAAAGCCTTCTGACCCCACAAATAGGATTCAGGATCTCTGTTATTTGTTCTCAGAGTCACCATGGAGGAGACAGACATTTTCTGCACAACACTGAGAAAGTCATTAGTGCCGTTCACCAACTGCCAGGTAGCCAAAACTCTGGAAGTAAGATAATGTAATTCTGTCACAAATTGTAGTATCAGTAAACTATTATGCATTCTCCTGCTTTCAGACTTCGTGGATACTTCTTTTGTTTGAACATTTAGTAGAATTCTTTTTTTTTTTTTTTTTTTGACAGTGTTTTGCTCTCTTTGCCCAGGCTGGAGTGCAATGGTACGATCTTGGCTCACTGCAACCTCTGCCTCCCTGGTTCAAGTGATTCTCCTGCCTCAGCCTCCCAAGCAGCTGAGATTACAGGCATGTGCTACCACGGCTGGCTAATTTTGTATTTTTTTTAGTAGAGATGGCGTTTTACCAGGTTAGTCAGGCTGATCTCAAACTCCTAACCTCAAGTGATCCACCTGCCTCGGCCTCCCAAAGTGCTGGGATTACAGGCTTGAGCCACTGCTCCCAGCCAATAATTTTTTTTATGTGTGGTAAGTATTGTGATTATGTTTTAGAGTCTTTATCTTGGAGAGATACATTCTCAAATATTTATGGGAAAAATAACCCAATGCCTGAGATTTGCTTCAAAGGAACACATGAGGGGGTAGGGCAGGCTATGGGCAGTTGGTGGTCAGCACTGCATCATACCGAGTAGACAGGGGTTCATTGTGCCGTTCTGTGGTCTGTTGAGTATGTTCAAAATCCTTCCTAATTCAAAAGCATAACAAGGGACTTGCCAGGGTATGACTTCCTACTCCCCTTTCCTGTCTCACCCAAACTGCTCCCTCTTGGGCCAATCACAGAATCTGGGGAGCACCCATGTAAAAGCCACCCCTGCTCCCCAGCACCCTGCAGAAGCAGCAACAAGCAAGAAAATTGATTTAATGGGGGTCCTGCTTATGGCAGCCTCATGCACCTCAATGGCCCAGTGACTCGTGACCCACGGGCATTTATGGCCTGCTCAGCTGCAAGATTCAGCCATGCTTGTGCTTGGGTTTAATGTTGCTTAGCTGCCACTCACCTAGTGCGCCTTGCCCCAGGCCTGCTGTTGGGTGGGGAGGCCCCAGGCATCAGGGAGCCCCAGCCAGGCCAGGGCTGGAGCCACCTGCCACCCACCAGCGCTGTGGACCTGTAGGCATGGCCTAATAGGGGACCCAGGGATCCAGCCAAGAAAGCCATGTCTAGTCCCAGGTCACATTCACATTGTCCCCACTGACTTACCCTGAACTTCCAATTCTCCTCCTTCCAGGCACATGAGTCATGTTCCTTTGCCTCCAGGGAGTTACTGCGGTCATGTGACTTGCTTTGGCCTGCGAAATGGGAGCAGGAATGACAAGTATCAGTTCATGTAGAAGCCTTTGAGGAACAGTCCAATCTGCTCGAATCTCTTCCCCTTCCTGGACTGGCAACTGTGCGATGGTAGAAGCTCAGTCAACCTTCAACACTGAGTAGGATGACTTGGGCAGAGACCGCCCCACATCCCACTGATGTATGATGCAACGTATTGTGAGAAACAACAAACAATTCTTTGTTCTTTTCTTTTCTTTCTTTTTCTTTCTTTTTGAGACAAGGCCTCACTCTGTTGCCCAGGCTGGAGTACAGTAGAATGATCATGGCTCACTGCAGCCTCGACCTCCTGGGCTCCACCGGGACTACAGGCATGCACCATCACATCCAGCTAGTTTTTGTATTTTTCGTAGAGACCGAGTTTTGACATGTTGCCC
>NW_012122932.1:449858-450497 GCF_000951035.1 Colobus angolensis palliatus
TCCTTCCTTCCTTCCTTCCTTCCTTCCTTCCTTCCTTCCTTCCTTCTTTCCCTCCCTCCCTCCCCCCTCCCTCTTTTTGTTCTTTAAACAAGGTCTTGCTCTGTCACCCAGGCTGACATACAGTGGGGTGATCATAGCTCTCTGCAGCCTGGAACTGCTGGGATCAAGTGATCCTCCTGCCTCAGCAACCTTAACTAGCTGGGGGTATAGTTGTGCACCACTATGCTTGGCTAAGTTTGTTTGTTTATTTTTATTTTTATTTTTTGAGACAGAGTCTCACTCTGTTACCCAGGCTGGAGTGCAGGGGCACAATCTCGGCTCACAGCAACCCCTGCCTCCCGAGTTCAAGTGATTCTCTTGCCTTAGCCTCCCGAGTAGTTGGGAATACAGGTCCCCGCCACCATGCCCAGCTAATTTTATAATTTTAGTAGAGATGGGGTTTCACTATGTTGGCCAGGCTGGTCTCAAACTCCTGACCTCAGGTGATCCAGTCGCCTTGGCCTCCCAAAGTGCTGGGACTTCAGGCGTGAGACACCTCACCTGGCCTTGGCTAAGTTTTTTTTTTTTTTCTTTTTTTAATTAGAGTCTTCTTCTATTGCCCAGGCTGGAGTGCAGTGGCACAATCTTGGCTCACTGCAA
>NW_012122932.1:450622-455628 GCF_000951035.1 Colobus angolensis palliatus
TGATTGTCTCACCTCAGTCTCCTGAGTAGCTGTGACTAAAGGCATTCACCACCATCCTTAGCTATTTTTTTTTAATGTTTGTAGAGACAGGGTCTTGCTATATTGCCCAGGCTGGCCTTGAACTTCTGGTTTCAAGCTATCCTCCTGCCTTGGCCTCCCAAAATTCTGGGATTACAGGTGTGAGCCACCAAGCTTCTCCTTGTGGTGTATGTCTTATGAGACAGACACGGTACTAGAACCTGGAATCACAGCAGTGAATGAGGTAAACAAAGCCCCTGCTCTCTCAGAGTTTTGTTCTTGGCGTGGAGACAGGCAATAAACCAGAAGAACAGAGACCCGCATGAAAACAAGTCACGTGCACATCTTGGCAGCAGAGAGTTTCAGACAGAGGGGTGTGCAAGCTCAGATGGGGGGTCCTGCAATTCTCATGCTTGGAGAACAGGAAGCAGGGTATGGACTGGGAAGTGGAGAGGAAGATAATATTGTAAAGGCGAGGAGTAGGGGAGTAGAACCTGCAGGACTTTATAGGCCCTGAGAAAGTCTTGCAATTTTATTCCGAGTGTGCTAGGAAGCTATTGAAAGGTTTTGATCAGGGGTATGATGAGATGAAACTCTCTTAAAAAGGATCTCTCTAGCTGTTTTGAGAATTGACTAGGGACACAGGGAGGTAAGGGCAGAAGTTGGGAGTTCAGTTAGAAGAGATGTTGGTTGGCTGGACATGAGTGATGTCCTTGGACGTGGTGATTTTGTGAAAGGGAACAATCAAACATCATTTCTAAATACTATCCTGAGCAACTAGACAAAGGTGGTACCATTTTGGGGACAGGAAACATTGAGGGCGGAGAGACCTTAGGAAGAAGGTAGTAGAAATTAACAGTTGTATGAATAAATATGGATGTCCAGAAAAAATATATTGAAGTGATATGTACTAAAATGTGAGAGTAATTTTAGATTGTGAATTGCTTTTCCTGCATTTTTTGTGCTTCTCCATATTTTTTTTTCTTTCCTTCTTCTTTTTTTAAAAGACAAGTTCTTGCTCTGTCGCCCAGGCAGGAGTACAGTGGCACAATCACAGCCCACTGCAGCCTCGACCTCCTGGGCTAAAGAGATTCTCCCACTACAGCCTCCCAAGTAGCTGGGACTACAAGTGTATACCACCATGTCTGACTTACTTCTCTATATTTTCTAATGTCTCCATAATAAACGTGCAGTAAGGAAAATAACTTTTTTTTTTTTTAGATGAAGTCTTGCTCTCGTACCCAGGCTGGAGTGCCATGGCGCGATCTTGGCTCACTGCAACCTCCGCCTCCTGGGTTTAAGTGATTCTCCTGCCTCAGCCTCCCAAGTAGCTGGGACTACAAGTGTATACCACCATGTCTGACTTACTTCTCTATATTTTCTAATGTCTCCATAATAAACGTGCAGTAAGGAAAATAACTTTTTTTTTTTTTAGATGAAGTCTTGCTCTCGTACCCAGGCTGGAGTGCCATGGCGCGATCTTGGCTCACTGCAACCTCCGCCTCCTGGGTTTAAGTGATTCTCCTGCCTCAGCCTCCCAAGTAGCTGGGATTATAGGCGCCTGCCACCACGCCTGGCTAATTTTTGTATTTTTAGTAGAGATGGGGTTTCACCATGTTGACCAGGCTGGTCTCAAACTCCTGACCTCAGGTGATCCGCCCGCCTCAGCCTCCCAAAGTGCTGGGATTATAGGCGTGGTGAGCCACTGCGTCCGGCCAAGAAAAATAACTTTTATAGAGAAAAGTTGTATTTTTCCAATTATAAGTTGGGGATTGTGGGAGTCCAGCAAACTTCTCTGGTGACCCTCACAAATTCCTATAGTCTTTTAAAATTCATACTTTTCTTCTTGCAGCAGCACTGTCATTGCTGTCATTTTATCATGTGTGATCTGGCGGACATGACTAATGGTGGAATAGCCTCTGCATATGTGACCTTGGCTTATTTGTCTGTGCCAATCGTAATAAGCACTCACACCCAGCCCTGTGAAGCAGGTACTAATAGTGTTCCTGTCTTGCAAATGAGGAAACTGAAGTTCAGAGTGATTAATTAATTAGCCCTAGGTCACACAGCCTGGAATTCCAGCTCGTGTCCCTCTGACTCTAGAACTGGTGCGCTTTTCTGTTTGTTTGAGACGGAGTCTTGCTCTGTTGCCTAGGCTGGAGTGCAATGGCATGATCTCGGCTCACTGCAGTCTCTACCTCCTGGGTTCAAGTGATTCTGCTGCCTCAGCCTTCTGAGTAGCTGGGACTACAGGCGTGTGCCAACATACCCGGCTACTTTTTGTATTTTTAGTGGAGACGAGGTTTCACCATGTTGGCCAGGCTGGTCTCAAACTCCTGACCTCAAGTGATCCTCCTGCCTCAGCCTCCCAAAGTTGTGCTGAGATTACAGCCTTGTGCCGCTGCGACCAGCCTGAACTGGTGCTCTTAAGCCCATATCTCAGACCATCTCCCAGTGGAGCTGATGTGTGTATCCCCTCTGAACACTATGTGTTTTGCGTGTACCTGCCGGACCGCTGTGTAGGAAAAGTCTGTTTTTTGCTTCTCGTCTGCCATTTCTGAATTGTTGCGAACATATCCTCATGTGGCATTTCCCAAACTGCAAGATTCTTGGCCAGAGTTTGACAGAAGGCCCTCCAGTTTTATCTACACCTGCAGTTTTTAGCACCAGCCACTACTGTGGGCTACATCCATGGATGGGTCCACAGGGAACAACCCTAACTGCCCGTGAATATTTCATCCAAACATTCTGTTTTCCAAATCTGTGAACTGGAAAACTCTTTGGAGGTTATTATTGTATCTGA
The DNA here is from genome assembly GCF_000951035.1 of Colobus angolensis palliatus. Taxonomy (NCBI): domain Eukaryota; kingdom Metazoa; phylum Chordata; class Mammalia; order Primates; family Cercopithecidae; genus Colobus; species Colobus angolensis. The sequence continues at coordinate 453,444 of NW_012122932.1, forward strand.
AGTTCTTTTCAGGAGTTGGATACGTCGATTCTCTCACATCCCATTTTGACTCAGGCACCAACTTTATTACTGCCCCACACACCTTCATGACACAGATGGAGTTAAGCCACCCCATAGTTTCACAGACGCAAGTCCGAAATGCCAAAGACAAAGTGTATAACAGTTACATTTTAATTTAGAAAATAGTAGAATGGATCCTGTGGGTAAGGGCTGGGATATATGCACTGTGATGGCACAATCCTTCCACGCTCTCATGGCCTCTGCGGTGGACTGAAATGGCCCTTTGCAAGGTGTTGCTTAAGTTACTGGCTAAACTTTCTCCCTCCCACACCAGTGCCTTTCAAAAGCTTTGAAATAACTGTTTGATTAAAACAAGGCAGGCCGGGTGCGGTGGCTCATGCCTGTAATCTCAGCACTTTGGGAGGCCAGCACCCTGGCCAACATGGTGAAACCCTGTCTCTACTAAAAAAATACAAAAATTAGCAGGGAGTGGTGGTGGATGCCTATAATCCCAGCTCATCAGGAGGCTGAGGCAGGAGAATGGCTTGAACCCGGGAGGTGTAGGTTGCAGTGAGTCGAGATCGTGCCACAGCACTCCAGACAGAGTAAGACTCTGTCTTAAAACAAAACAAAACAAGACAAATGTCACACCAAAAGTAACAGGAAGACACAGTAAAATGTGTAGCAAAGCTGTAACTTATTCACACATTTGGAAGAGAAACACGGCTTTCAGAAAATCTTCAATGAAACTTCCAATGAAAAATAAAAGCTTTTAGTTAATTTTAGAGCTGGATATGTGATATATTCCATTTGCCAAAAAACAAAAAACAAACAAAAAACTCTAGGCTGGGTGCAGTGGCTCTCGCTTGTCATTCTAGCACTTTGGGAGGCCAAAGTGGGCGGATCACCTAAGGTCAGGAGTTCGAGACCAGCCTGGCCAACATGGTGAAACTCCATCTATACCAAAAAATATAAAAATTAGCTGGGTGTAGTGGCACACACCTGTAGTCCCAGCTATTCAGGAAGCTGAAGTGGAAGAATCACTTGAACCTGGGAGGCAGAGGCTGCAGTGAACTGAGATCACACCACTGCACTCCAGCCTGGGCAATAAGAGTGAAACTCCATTTCAGGAAACAAACAAACAAACAAAAAACTCCTGTATATTGTGAAAAGAGATCCATTACAATAGCTTTGAAATTATTTTGTGCTTTTAAAAAGTTTATTGATATTTTAGATGTTTTTCAAAATAAAATAGATAAGAAACTATCTTTCAGTGCCCCCATGATTCCCCAAATAGTTATGCCTATTTACATGTCTCTGTGGGTTCTCAAATAGCCCATTTGCCCATCCAGGTATAGAATAGGAGACACTGTTGAGGACCCCATATTTATGTAAGGGTTCAGGCTCAAATTCTCACTCGGGTTCTTAATGACATGAGTTAACTAGCATAACATTAATCTCTGCAGTCTGATTACTGCTAAACATTGCAAAGAATACACAAAGAGATTTAATGTTCTCAATTTAGAAGGGTGTCACTGGGTGCTAAGTTTCTCTAAGATGCTTAGTAACAATGTAGGAAATTTGTTGTTATTTAAAGATCAGCTAAGTGAGACTTTCTTCAATAATCCTAAAAATAGCACACTTGTATTTAAAAATGTGTATGTTTAATGAGTACTTTCTTTTTTTTTTTTTTCAGACAGAGCCTCACTCTGTCACCCAGGCTGGAGTACAGTGGTACCATCTCCGCTCACTGCAACCTCCGCCTCCTGGGTTCAAGAGATTCTAGTGCCTCAGCCTCCCATGTAACTGGGATTACAGGTACCCAACACCACAACTGGCTACTTTTTGTATTTTTAGTAGAGACGAGTTTCACCATGTTGCTCAGGCTGCTCTTGAACTCCTGACCTCAGGTGATCTGCCCACCTCTGCCTCCCAAAGTGCTGGGATTACAGGTGTGAGCCACCAAGCCCGGCCATGATTACTTTACTTTCAATATCTGATTTCTTTCTTTCTCTCTCTCTTTCTCTCTCTTTCTTTCTTTTAGATGAACTCTCACCCCGTCACCCAGGCTGGAGGGCAGTGGCATGATCTCGGCTCACTGCAACCTCCGCCTCCCAGGTTTAAGTAATTCTCCTGCCTCAGCCTCCTGAGTAGCTGGGATTACAGGTGCATGCCACCAAGCCCG
>NW_012122932.1:455678-490340 GCF_000951035.1 Colobus angolensis palliatus
TTTTTTTTTTTTTTAATATTTTTGGTAGAGATGAGGTTTCACTATGTTGGCCAGGTTGGTCTTGAACTCCTGACCTCATGATCCACCCACCTCGGGCTCCCAAAGTGCTAGAATTACAGGCATGAGCCACTGCTCCTGGCCACAATATCTGATTATCTTTCAAAATTTTATTTTAAAATATATTTAGGAAGTGCAGGTACAGATTTCTTACATGCATATATTGTGTCATGGTGAAGTTTGAGCTGTTAGAGTACTCATCATCCGAATAATGAACATTGTACTCAATAGATAACTTTTCAATTTGATTATTATCTTTTTGATAGCAAGAACAAGTGGCTGCAAGTACCAGCTAAAAAATATGTTATTATTTATGTGATATATAATACTCGAAGACATTCAGAAAATACAGATGAATAAATACATTACAAAATATCTCTACAAGGGAATACTATGCAGTCATTAAATGGCCAAGGAAAAGACTGGTGAGGGAAAGATACCATGTTATGGAAAAATGCCCATGATAGCCACTGTCACCACCACAAAAATCGTGACAACTACCATTTATTGAGGGCCTAAATGTCTTGGACACTGAGCACTTTGCCGACATACATTTATTTTTCCCCCTGAAAGCAGTCCCATGCTTAGATACTAAATATTATTCTATGAATGCAGACACATTACCCTATGTAACTTTCCTAAGCAAGGGTAGAACTTTCTGGCCCCTAGGCTTGAGCTGATATGGGGACTGAACAGTTGAGCTCCATTTGCCCATGCTGTCCATCGATAGGTCTCTATAACTGCTTTGTGGGCAAAATGGACACAGTTTAAGATGTGAAGTTTCAACCAGATATTTTGAAACCAATGGATATAAGGGGGCTGTCAATTCAACAAACTTTCCCCAATGTTCTATGTCAGAATAGTTCCTTTTGGTGGTCTAGACAGGCCCAAGCATTTGCACTATATATAGACTTTAGCTTGTTCTTAAGAAGCATATGATGGGAACTTCTTAAAATTAATGTTATTTACCTGCTAGGATGTAAATGCTAAAAGGATGTGGTCTACATTATGGACAAGGGCTCTGTAAAATGTGATATTAGAAAATGGAAATTTTACGAGTTCTGGGAACAGAAACAGGTGATGAGAGCGAAATGGGGGAAAATTCTAGTTTTTGCTGCATTGTTATAACTTAATAATCCAAAATACTTTTAAAAATTATTAATAATACAAGTACAACATTCTAGGGTTGATTGTGTTCACTTTGGTTCCATCAAGTTGCCTGTTCCTGAAAAAAAACCTTTTGGCTCAAAGCAATGGCCCTTTACACCAGTGTTCTGTGTTCATGGGGCTAAATTTACAGAATTCCAAGCTATAGAGGCATGTAGAATTGTTAAATCTAACTCCCAACTTGAGGTATAAATTCTTCTTTGCCTGGAGACTTCTAGGATGAGTGGTATTAGACTGTAAAGGATGAGACCTCAACAGACTGTGCTTTTAGATGATCCTCATTGACGAAGGCAGCTACACTGTGGACTTGGGTGTTGTTTAGCCTCTTAATTCTTGGTTATGAATAATAGTAGAATCTACCTCCTAGGACTGTTGGAAGGATTAAATAAAGAAATCTCAGTAAAGCCTCTAGAACAGTGCCTGGCACAGTATCCATCACTATCTTCATCTTCATAATCATCATCAATATCACAGAGAGTAGCCACTGTTGTGATGTGGGGGATCAGAGAACCCTGCTGCTGAGGGTGTGGCAAGGCCCCAGGGCTACATTTGATCATAAACCACACAACTCATCTTGAACTTCAAAAAGTATTGAAGGAAATTAATAGTGCTACTCCAGTGGACACAGGAATGGTGAGACAGTGAAACAACCTTATTTCTGATATGGAGAAAGCCTGAGTGATCTGGATAGAAGATCAAACCAGCCACAATATTCCCTTAAATCAAAGCCTAACCCAGGGCAAGGCCCTAACTCTCTTCAATTCTATAAAGACTGAGACGGGTGAGGAAGATGCAAAAGAAAAGTTGGAAGCTAGCGGAGGTTGGTTTATCACCATGACATTAACATGCAAAGTAAAGCAGCAAGTGCTGATGTAGAAACTGCCGCAAGTTATACAGAAAATCTAAGATAATTGATGAGAGTGGCTACACTAAACAACAAATTTTCAATGTAGATGAAATAGCCTTCTATTGGAAGAAGATGCCATCCAGGACTTTCATAGCCAGAGAGGACAAACCAATACTGGGCTTCAAAGCTTCAAAGGATGCATTCTCTTATTAGAGGCTAATGCAGATGGTGACGCTAAACTGAAGTCAATGCTCATTGACCATTCTGAAAATCCTAGAGCCCTTAAGGATGATGCTAAATCTACTCTGCCTGTGCTCTATAAATGGAACAACAAAGCCTGGGTGAGCCAGCTGCAGTGGCACAAGCCTGAAATCCTAGCTACTCAGGAGGCTAAATGAGGAGGATCTCTTGAGCCCAGGAGTTTGAGACTAGACTGGTCAGTGTAGCAAGACTTGTATTTAAAAAAACCGTGGACAACAGCACATCTTTTTACAGTATGGTTTCCTGAATATTTAAAACCCATTGTTGAGATCTACTGCTCAAAAAAAAAAAAAAAGATTCCTTTCAAAATATTACTGTTTATTGACAATGCATCCAGTCACCCAGGGTCTCTGATGGAAATGTATACAAAGTTTAATGTTTTCATGCCTACCAACACAATATCCATTCTGCAGCCCATGGATCAAGAAATCATTTCAAGTTTCAAGTCTTCTTATTTAAGAAATATATTTCACAAGGCTATAGCTACCCAAAGATGATGATTCCTCTGATGGATAAAGGCAAAGTTAATTGTAAGCCTTCTGGAAAGCATTCGCCATTCTTGAGAGCACTAAGAATACTTGTGATTCCTGGGAGGGGGTGAAAATGTCAACATTAAGAAGAATTTGGAAGAAGTTGATTCCAACCCCCATGGGTGACTTTGAGGTGTTCAAGATTTCAGCAGGGGAAGTCACTGCAGGTGTGGTGGAAATAGCAAGAGACCTGGTATTAGAAGTGGAACCTGATGATGTGCCTGAATTGCTGCCATCTCATAAGAAAACACTAACAGATGAGTAACTGCTTCTCATGGATGAGCAAACAAAGTGGATTCTTAAGACGGAATCTATTCCTTGTGAAGTTGCTGTGAACATTGTTGAAATGACCACGGGAATTTCTTACAGACTATCACATCAACTTAGTTGATAAAGCAGTGGCAAGTTTTGAGAGGACTGACTCTAATTTTAAAAGAAGTTCTACCGTGGGTAAAATGCTGTCAAACAGCACTGCATGCTATACAGAAACTTTTCATGAAAGAAGGGGTCAATGCATGTGGCAAACTTCACTGTTGTCTCATTTTAAGAAATTGCCACAGCCACCCCAACCTTCGGCAGCCACTACCTTGATCGGTAAGCAGCCATCAACATTGAGCCAAGGTCGCACACCAGCAAAAAGATTATGAGTTACTGAAGGCTCAGATAGTCGTTAACATTTTTTGGCAATGAAGTATTTTTAAGTTATGTACATTTTTTAGACATGAAGCTATTGCATACTTAATAGAATATAGTATTGTATAAATGCAGTTTTTATATGCATTGGGAAACCAAACAAGTTTGTGTGAATTGTTTTGTTGCAATCTTCACTTTATTGTGGTGATCTGGAATCAAAACCGTAATATCTCCCAGGTATGCTGGCAAAAGCTTCTAGCCTGTTATCTTTTTACTACGGCAGGGAAAGCAGATATGTGTAGTCACTCTCTCATTCTTCACCTGTAACAGACATCACTGATTGATCACAGTATTCTTTCTTATCACCTGAACTCATGCTCAGAATCATTCTTATCACAATTCTTCAGGCAGCCACCACCGGTTGAATATAGGTGGCACAGGAGATAAAACAAACCTATTGGTCATTCCTGGACAAGACTATCTAACTTTCATCAATTATTTCATCACCTAGTTAACTTGGCATATTAAAGTTGGGGAGGGATTCTTTTCCCCTAGAAACCTTAGGCCAGGTTCTATTTCCAGTGGTGTATGTGGTCGACATTGATTGTGTCCTCCTCCAGGGCAGAATCTCGGTCATTTTCATATCCCATAACCAAAAATGGAACCTAACACAGATAGACACTAAACTATGTTTTGATGGATGAATGGGTGGATGGATTTAGCAGTTGAATAGGCCCTTAGAAACAGGTCCAGGGTGGAAAAGAGCTTCTACTGCTGATAGTTTTATAGACTTTCACTCCAGATGATGGCTTGACGCCTTTGTGTCTCCTAGGATTGGGTTGTCAATCTAGAAAGCACTGTCCATCTTCCAAACATCATTTATCTCAATTTATCAGAGGATATTATTAGTCATGGTTCTGCTGAGGTAGCAAATTAGTTAGGGCTTTTAGTTCTGGGCCTGTGATAAGGATTTGGGAAATGTATTCTGCCAGGGGAGGGCGGGTACGTGGTCTATTACTCTGGCCTAATGACAGCTGCTAGCACTCTGTTGAATGATCAATAACTGGCTGCCAGTCCACCTACTCCTCACTGGCTATTTTAAGGACTGCCACAGAGATCTACCATGGACTCATGAGAAAATATTTGAAAACAATGAAGCCCCTCGTTCTTCCTCTACCAGCGTCTAGCTTTGACCTTAGTCATAGACCTTGAGATGTAGGCAAACCAGAAGTCCCTTTGAGGGGTAGAGTTGGAAGCCATTTATGACAGGGCAAAAGATCAGTCATTCCCATGCACTTAACCATTGATTGGGGAGCTGTTCCACTGGCGCCTAGGCTTTGGCATTGTTGGTGACAATTTGAGGTTCCAGCTATTTTTGCCTTTGCTGGATTGCTTTTCATTTTAGTTGCCTGTTTCCAGAATAAAGATAAAGGAAAATTTCCAGGGGTCCGGCCAGTCACCAAGGGATCCTAGTTTAGAAGAGTTGCTTTTATAAGGACAGAGTAAAATAAATAAAAGGAGCATTCCTTTCTTCCTATATACTTGTTTTATACACAGAAGCCCTGATAAGAACTTACAGGCCAAGAAAAGTTTTTACCCAATAAAAATGTGTGTGGGCTTGGAGTTTATTTACCCTGCAATACGTGACAGAATTGATACCACATGGATATTTCCTTTTTTTATATTCTCTTGAAGAACAGATGATACAATCTCTTTAACGGTAATGATGGCTAATAAAAGATACTCAGTGTAGGCTGGGCACGGTGGCTCACGCCTATAATCCCAGCACTTTGGGAGGCTGAGGTGGGCGATCACCTGAGGCCAGGAGTTTGAAACCAGCTTAGCCAATATGGCGAAACCCCGTCTATACTAAAAATACAAAAATTAGCCAGGCATGGTTGCAGGCACCTGTAATCTCAGCTACTTGGGAGGCTGAGGCTGGAGAAGGGAGGCAGAGGTTGCGGTGAGTTGAGATCGTGCCACTGCACTCCAGCCTGGGTGACAGAGCGAGACTCCGTCTCAAAAAACAAAACAGAACAAAACAAAAACAACAACCAAACAAACTCCTCAGTATAGACTAGTTAACTTTTTCTTAGAAAGTGAAACTATACTTCAAATTATAAAATGTGTAGAGAATAAGTTCATGTTTCTAATCCCAGCTTAGAAATAAAACACTATAAAAACAGTTGAACCTCCCCAGTGATATTCTTTTCCCTAACCTTGTCCTGGAAGGAGCCACCATACTGCCTGGTGCTCATCAGTCTTACCCTTGTCTTTATACTATATGTATGTATCCATAGACAATAATAGCATTTTGCACATTTTAAAATGGTATATAACTGGCATCAGACCAAATACATCCTTCTGGGAATGGACTAATTGAGCTCATTAGGATATGTGAAATATTTTTTCCCCATTGGTACATTTAGGAAAAATTTAAGCTAACTTTTGGCATCGAGCGATGGATTTTTCCAGGAGATTTGAAAGTCAAAAGGAGTGGGTGCTGTGGGTGGGGAGTACGCTTCTGTAATCCCAGACCAGGTTAGACCTCCCTGTTATGGACTCTCATCATACCCTGTTCTTCTCTGTAATGTGTAATCACTACTTTTGATTATTCTTATTTAATGATAAAATAATAAATAATTATATCATGTCTGTCTTTCCTTCTAGAAGGTAAGCTCCTTGAGGGCAGGGACCATGTTACGTCTTGCTCACTGCTGTATCCCTTGTACTCAGCTCATGCTTGGCATATGGCAGGCAGATACATGCAAGATGCTTTATTTCCCACAGTATACAACTCAGATTCCTCAGAATTGCAAGCAAGGTCTTTTGTGATCTGATTCCCATTTCCATCTCAGGACCTAGTTCCTGCTCCTCCTGTCACCTGACCCTTGCCTCCTAAAACACCTGTGGTTCCTGAGCTTTCTTGGGCCTCTTGCTTTTGTACATGCTGTCCCCTCAATCTGGATTCACCCACCTTTGTTTGCCCATTGAGCTGCCTCTCATCCCTTAAGGCTCATCTGAGATGGCACCTCCTGTGAATGGCACCTCCTTTGGTAATGAATACAGGCAGAGCACCATGCTCGTCCTCTGTGTTCCCATGTCACCATCAAATCCCTCTAGGACTTGATTAATTAATTTGTTGAAAAATATTTACTGTTCTCTTATGCAAGTCAGGTCTTTGTTCTAGAGATACAGAGATGAACAAGACATGGACCCAGTTTACAAATAAGTCAACAGGATCTAGAAAGGAAATACATGGGGTGGTGTGACAGGGTCATTGGGTAGTCTTCTTGGTAGGGGGGTAGTTGAGGAAGACCTGTCTGAGGGGCTGACATTTGAGCTGACATCTAAAAGAATGTGAGACTGGGCATGGTGGCTCACGCCGGTAATCCCAGCGCTTTGGGAGACTGAGGTGGGTGGATCAGCCGAGGTCAGGAGTTCGACACCAACCTGGCCAACATGGCAAAACCCCATCTCTAGTGAAAAAAAAAAAAAATTAGCCAGGCATGGTGGCAGGTGCCTGTAATCCTAGCTACTCAGGAGGCTGAGTCAGCAGAACCATTTGAACCCAGGAGACGGAGGTTGTAGTGAGCTGAGATCACACCACTGCACTCCAGCTTGGACAACAAGAGTGAGACTTCATCTCAAAAAAAAAAAAAAAAAAAAAAAGAATGTGAGCAAGTCAGTCATGTGAAGGGCTGGTGGCAGTATTTTCCGGAATGCATGTCCCCATGCCCTTTCCCCCTCCCCGAGGATAGGAATTGTATGTAATTTATCTGCTTCCTCCTCAATGTCTGGTGAAGTGCTCAGCATAAGGCAGGTGCTCAGTATGACCATCAAATTATTTAATGAATAAATGAACCAAATTATTTTGACATGGAATGAACCTTGCAACAGCCTTACCTCCCATGAAATATTTACATCAACCCAAATCGGGTCCTTCTCAGATGCTAATAGCTGTGGGAAGAAAGGAATTCCACTGAACACTGAGACAAGGTGATACCCAAGTGAGAAGAGAAAGGGGTTTGCCTCGTTTTTTGTGTGTGCTTCTACTGAAGTTATCCTATGCAGGTGCTTAGCACCAGGCTTGGCAAAGCCTGGCCCCATAGTCATGGACTTGTCATTAACATTTCCACAGCATTAAAGATAATTATCTCTGATGAAGTGGTCAGCATGTGCCAGGCATGATCTTGTTTAATCCTCACAAAACCCTATTATTATTTCCATTTTACAAATGAAAACATGGAGACTTATAGACAGTAAGGATAAAACGGGCTTGCGCTCTGATGAGTCTCACTTGGAAGCCTATGCTCTTAACCCTACAGCCCAGGGCCAGCTTCAGGTGTGCAAACTGGGTTTGCACAAGGTCCTGTGCTTAGGGGGCCTGTACCTGATTAAATGCTCTGCTGTTGCCACCTGGAAATTCTTAATAATTTCTGAACAACAGGATCCATCTTTCTTTTTTCTTTTTTTTGAGATGGAGTCTCACTCTATCGCCCAGGCTGGAGTGCAGTGGCGCCATCTCGATTCACTGCAAGCTCCGCCTCCCAGGTTCATGCCATTCTCCTGCCTCAGCCTCCCAAGTAGCTGGGACTACAAGTGCCCACCACCACGCCTGGCTAATTTTTTGTATTTTTAGTAGAGATTAGGTTTCACCGTGTTAGCCAGGATGGTCTCGATCTCCTGACCTCGTGATCCGCCCGCTTTGGCCTCCCAAAGTGCTGGGATTACAGGCATGAACCACCATGCCCGGCTGGATCCATCCTTCATTATGCATTGGGCCCTGCAAATTATGTAGCTGGTCCTATACCCACCCTGTGTCTGGTGTCAACACATCAGGTGTGGTGAGCATCCTGATATTTTGATGACCCTGTGTCAAATGCTGTATGCATTGAAGTCCAAAACACAAACTCCTTTCTTCAAGATCTACATGCTCAAGTGTAAAAATACAGAAGCCTTTTTTCTGATGATAAAAGTAATACAAGCACTGGAGGTAGTAGTCGTGGGGACTATGGTTTTATATATAGTGGAGGAAGATTTTACAAGGAGAAAGTTAATTATGTTGAGTATATAAAGTGTGGTGTTTTCTATATAAGCTTTTATATCCTGCTTATAAATTTCCTTATCCTTAGAATGATTTTTAGACTCACTCTGAGATGGATACCTGAAGAGAAAACCCAAGAATCTGTATCACCCGGGGAAATCTTGGTTATACTTGTAGTTTACTTTCATTCTTTAAATACTTGATAAGCATCTTTGACTTCTTACTTAAATAGTAATTAATTTGTGTGGTGAAATATCCGTATTCCTCCTGGCAAACACCCACCTCATTTGGAGAAGATGAATTGGCTTATATCTTGCACATTCCTTCTGCCTTCTCCAAATTTAGCCTGTCCACCCTCAGCCTCCTTCCCTTTGCTAAAGCTGAAGCTAGCCCCGATGGGGTTTACCATTTGATCTCTCCTGCTGGTGATCCCCAGACCCTCTCTTGCCATGAAACGACTCATATTGTGGAAGCTGCAGTGTTGTGGCTGGTCAGGTAACTTCTGTTACTTAGCAACTTTCTCCAGCTTTGTTAAGTTGGGCTGTTCAATCTCCTTAATGAATAAGAGCATCAAGCCAGGTAATTGATGCCTGGACGTTTAGCTCATGAATAATTGACTGTCTGGGTAATCCTAGAAACATTTCCTCGATCAGATTGTACAATGGAACAGTCATGTCATAGCCAGTGTCGACTTTTTTCTTTTTTTTTGTCCTAATCAGTTTTATGATGTCAGAAATCTGCTTTCTTGACCCACAGGCTCAGGTGAACAAAGGAAGCAGTGATCCTCCCGAAGCCAGGACATGCTTCCTCTTTCCTCCACAAGAGCTCAGCATTTCCCCTTTAGTTTGGGCTTAGAAAAGTTTCAGCTCTTCTTGTTTATCTTTTCAGGTATCTTTTCCCACATACATCGGGAAGGCAATGTGGTCTAAGCGGGAGGAGGGCACTGGGAATTGGGTTTCCAGGGCAATGCCAATCACTTACTCTGCAGCCCCAGGCCAAACTTTGCTTGTCTGACTCACTTACTCATTTATTCATTCGTTCAGTATGCATATTGAGCATCTCCTGTGTGCCAGGCACTGGAGATTTCATGACAAACAAGGTTAGCCTTGTCTGCTTTCATGGAGCTTATATTCTGGTGACATCTCACAGGTGATTTTACAAAAAAGTAAACAAGTAAAGAAACAAGTTATTTTCAGGTAGTAGTAAGTGCTAGGTTGAAAAGTAAGAATGAAGTAATGGGATAGAAAGTGACTGACCCGGGGATGGGGTAGATGGTAGTTAATTTTGATCAGTGGTCAGGGAAGGTCAGGGAAGTCCTCTCTGATGAGGTGACATTTGCTAAGAACTGAATGACTAGGAGGAGCCAGCCAGGTGAAAAAGTGGAAGAAAGAAGATTCTAAATAGTGGACCATGAAGGCAAAGTTTCTGAGATGGGAATGAGATTAGCACGGTTGAGGAACAGAAGAAGGCCACAGAACAATGGGACCATGCTATGTGGCAAGGTTGATGTCCACATTGACCACTCACCTTTGATACCTTCTAAGACCACAAAAAATCTATGTGACCTCCCCTGTCAGTCATGGGGTCCTGAAAAGCGAATATGGATGGAGCTAAACTTTTCAAAATATATGCCTCTCCGATGGTACAGACAGTGACTCTCTTCATATACAAAAATTTGATATTGTCAAGACTCAGCTCAGGTTAATTGATTTATTCAGCATATGTTTATTGAGCTCTAGGCAGTTTTTGTGGCAGTAAGCATACAGAAGTGTCTAAAGTTAAGTCCCTGCTCTCATCAAGCTTATATTCTATTAGGAAAATAGACAGTAGACTACTAAATAAAATATAGCTATAAGGTATATAAGATGATGAGTGCTCTAGAGAAAAATAAAACAGGAGAGGAAATGTGGGAAGGTTTCACTGAGAAGGTGACATTTGAGCTAACACCTGAAGGAAGTGTGACAGTGAGCCATGTGTCTATCAGGGGGAAAAACAAACCTCCCTGCCAACTGCCTGCTTCTATTCTGAGTTCTGCCTCTTTTATGATACTTTTCTCTCTCTCTCTTTTTTTTTTGAGATGGAGTCTCGTCTTGTTGCCCGGGCTGGAGAGCAGTGGCATGATCTTGACTCACTGCAACCTCTGCCTCCCGGGTTCAAGAGGTTCTTCTGTCTCAGCCTCCCAGGTAGCTGGGATTACAGGCGTGTGCCACCACTTCCAGCTAATTTTTGTTTTTTAGTAGAGACAGGGTTTCACCATGTTGGCCAGGCTGGTCTCAAACTCCTGGCTTCAAGTGATCCACCTGCCTCAGCCTCCCAACATGCTGGGAATACAGGCACCTGGCCCTTTTTAATGAGACTTTTAATCAAAATACACTATCCTGCTTAAAACCTTGCACTGCACTTAGAACAAAACATAAATTGCTTACCATGGCTTTTAAAGTCTTATTTCATCTCTTCAGTTCTCCAAACTCATCTCCCTTTCCTCTCCCCCTTGTTCTGTTGGCTCCAGCACAGCGGCCCTCTTCCTGATCCTTGAGCATGCAAACCCATTTCCATTTTGAGGTGCAGCCCTAACTGTTCTGTCTGCCTAGAAGACCCTTCCTAAAGATTGTCATATGGCTGGTTCCTTCTTCCTATTCAGGTCTTCTCAACTCAAAGGTTTGCCTGACTCACCCAAGCCTTTTGGCCACTCTCCACCATATAGCCACCCCCCGCTCAGAGCAGTTATCAAAATCTCTCTGATCAGGAAGACTTACCACTTATTCACAAACGATGCAGTCATTTCCTTTGGCAATGAAACTGGCCGGTTATGTATAATGTGCTCTTTGGAGAAAAAGGAGGTTATAAACGTGAAATGAAATGTAACAGAGTACCTATCTACCATATTGTGAAGTTTACAACCCCTTAGAATATGACATCCATTTCCAGAGCCTTCGACTTATCACCAGACTTGGTTCTGAATTTTAAAAGACTCAGTTGCAAGTGCATGCAAAAGTTTCTACACTGCTCAGGAAGATGCAAGAGCAGAAAAAATGGATAAATGACCCTTCTTACAGAAAGAAAACAAAGTCTGAAAAAAATCATATAGAAGAGCTTCTAGGTTTTTCATATTTGTAATTTACTAGAACTTAGATGCTAAACCCCATGATTGGGTCAGACCTTCATTGTCTTGTTTGTTAGATTGAAAAAAGTTGTTTGAGAAATATAATAAATTCTAAATAAATATACATGGGAAGAAACAGAATGGGGTGGTATTTGCTGTAAGTATTTTGTTTTGTTTGTAAAGTGATGAATAGTAAGGTGACAGCAAGTCTGCAAAACCCCTCTGGGCCAAGGTGTTAAAATATGTCAAGGTCAAATCATGTCAAAAGCTGATATAATCTTTCACTACAGTTCACCCCAAATGGCTTAAACCAGACAGAAGACATGGGTCTTGGAATGTGAGGTGTCCACCACCAGTGCCACCATCACCAACAATTCACCTTCTTCAACTCCTACACAGGAATTCACTAGGTCAAAATATCTTGATTCCCCAGGCTGGCAACTTTCAGTAGTGCTGTGTTTAAGGCTATAGGACAAGCAAAAAACAAAGCCAAAAAACAAAAAACAAAACCCCACAGATGATACTGAAATAAAGAGGTAACTCTATAAGTTTCTCTTAAACCTACTTTTTGGTGATACATTACCAGAGGATGGGAAATGAAAGAGCTTTAAAGAAAGAGAGCTGTTCAGTTTCTCCTTCATAAGGAATGCCTACCACCTCTGGTCCCCCAAGGAGGAAAAAGGAGTGTGTTTATGTGAAGAAGGCTTTATCTGTCCTAACTCCAACTGAGAAGGCCGCTCAGTTTGGCCTGCTGGAAGGAACTCAATGAAGCAAGATGGCCAAGATGGCTGCTCTTTGTCCCCAAGCCCCTCCACTCCTAGCCCACCAGGTGAACACACTCTCCCTCCATTTCCAAAGGTTCAAACATGAATGAGTCATCACTGTTATTTCCAATTTGGTGCATTTTTTTCCCTTTCAAATTCAAGAGACCCATCAATTATTTAGGACTCCATGATGATCTCAGGCACTGACATCTCCCTCGGTCTGTATGGCTTTTCTGAAGGGAAACCATCTGGCCTTCCTTAACTTGTTCGTTCCTGGACTTCTCTCCCTGCTCGTTAAGGTGTGGCAGCCACAGAGAGAGCCAAAACCATCAATATTTCACAGCCGTAATTAAAGTAAGCTGAGAGCTGTCGGCCTCTTGCAACTGACTCCCTTTTCCAAAACAAGCACGTGGCATGTTGAGCAGGGGGCACAGAGGGAGAAATGGGTCGTTTGGCTAAAGTTGGGGTGGAGGAGTGAGAAAGCCCCGTATTTCATTGAACAGGACCTCCTGGAGTTATAAACCTGCCAGACTGGAGCGGCAAATTCCTTGGCCCTGCAGGGCTGGTAGAGAAGGGGGGCTGGCCTCTCAGGCTGTCTTTTGACAACTCTTGAAAGGGACTAGAAGCTGGGCAGTGGGGAACCCTAGCTGATCTGCATCTACCAGTCTAGTGGGAATTAATCCTGGGACCTCAGCAAAGGCTCCCCAAATCAACGGGTGGGGTTATGTGGGTGGGTTATGGTGCCCATCTCTTTGCAACTCTCTGCCCCATCTCACATGGCCCCCAAGTACCAAGACCCACACCACCATCCAGCCAGGCAGGCAGGGGAGCCGGGAGGCCTGTGATTTATACATCTATTAATTACCTCCAGCATGGAAGAACTGCCTATAAATACAGTGGCACTTTAGATAAAACTTTCATGCAGCTATTTAGATCCTTTAAAATATAAATGATTTCCTCTAAATTTTTTATCATAAATCAGGGCATGGAGCTAGGCGACAAGATGCCGATTTCCCCCCTGATGGGAGCAAAGCCTTCACTTGTTTTCTCTTTCTTTTTCTTTTCTACCTTTCTTTTTCTTCTTCTTTTATTTTTCACTTTTAGTTTTTGTTTTATTTTACAGAGGCTGGCTAAAGGCTCTGCTTCTCTTTGCTGGGTCCAGGGCTTAAGGGGAAAGTTAACAAGGGGCAAGAAGTTTTGCTTCTTTTTCCTGGAGACTGCATACTACGTGGCAAAAGCCTGTGGTCTCTGATCAGCAGACCTGAGTTCAGATTCTATCCCTATCACTTATTCAGTGTGATATCTTGGAGCTCACTTAACTTCTCTGAGTCTTAGCT
Organism: Colobus angolensis palliatus; assembly: GCF_000951035.1. Classification (NCBI taxonomy): domain Eukaryota; kingdom Metazoa; phylum Chordata; class Mammalia; order Primates; family Cercopithecidae; genus Colobus; species Colobus angolensis. Next base: position 469,425 of record NW_012122932.1, read on the forward strand.
CTTCCCTCTGTAAAAAAAGGGAATAACAGTACCTACCTTATAGGTAGGATTCTGTGAAAATTAACTGACAAAATGTACAGAACTAGTACCTGAATAAGGGCTCATGAAGCAATGAGGTGTGTACTGGTAGACAAGTTACTTCACCTCTCTGAGCTTCAGTTTCCTTACCTACAAAGAAAGGCTGAGGGGATAATGTTCACTTCTGGGGAGTTACTGCGAGGCCTGAATAAGACAGCAGCAGACTCTGCACTTCTTGCAGCAAGAATCATGTGGAACCCATTCATCACTGTATGCCCAGACCTAGCATAAGCTGGAGACAGAGGAGGTCAGTGAGTATGTGATGAATATGTGAGGCAACAGAGCTCTACTTGTACAGAACCTTGCAGAATGATCAGAACTTGATTTCCATTTATGATGATGGGCTTGGCTTCCATCCTCTTTCCCAGATCCACACTTAGAATGTTGACTTATCTCCACCAGAGGGGACAATGGAGCCTGTCTCCCTAACCCTCTTGTAGTGATGAGGAAACTGAGGCTCAGATCCCATGAGGGCCAGGAAACTAGGGTCACCTGGCAGGTTAGCCATGTACCCATATTAGAATCCACACCTCCGGTGCTCTGTCCACCACCTCTTAACATTCAAGCTGGCTGGGTAAGAGAAATGACCTAATTCTTTGGCCATGGAAGAGATGAAAACCCATTAGGTCACATGGGGAATTAGCCTTACGGCTTTGAACTTTAAGACGTCTATGAATTGCAGAAGAGGAGAGCAAAACCAGTCCTCATCTTCCAGGATGGACTCCTCCAGATAGCACAGAGCTAGCCATGCTGCTGATGACACAGATATTCTCAAGTCTAGAGCTCAAACATGAACACACAGCAGGGCCTATGGGTGGAGGGGGCAGAATAAAACAGCCAAGCAATGAATGTAGGAAATGATTAGAAATAGCCTCCTCAGCAATGGCACCCCAGATCTTAATATTGATCTTGATTCTCCATGAAGCAGTAGAATAAATCCAGAAAAGCTGGAACCTTTCTTTTCTACTCTGGACCTTGACAACCTAATTCCTGCACAGCCATCAGAAAACTCCCAGTTCACCCAGTACACTCCAGCCATTCGAGCCTTCTTGCTCTTCCTTGAACTTCCTGAGCTGGCTCCCACCTCAGGGCTTTTGTGTGTGCTGTTCCTTATGTCTTCCATTTTATCCTTCAGGCCTTGGCTCAAAGGTCACTCCTTCCTTTTCTACCCATATACTCTCAATTCCAGTGCTCTGGTTTACCTTCTCTGTAGCAATTATCACTATCCAAGGCTATCTTTTTTTATTCCTTACCTTCTGCAGAAGCCTCAGCTCCATGGGAGTGTGAGAGGCTGAGGTGAATGGGAGGTGGGAGTGAAGTGAGTGGGAGTGAGGGGTTGTCTGTCTTGTTTAAAGCTAAATTTCTGTCTCCTATAATGGTGGCTGCCTTCACATATTCAGTGAAAGAATGAAAGTAGGAAGGTGTATCAGAGATCCTTCGGCTGGGTCCACTCATTTTTTCAGATGGGGAAACTGAGGAGGCAAGAACCTGTTTGGAGTCCTACTGCCTGAGTCCCAGGGCTCAGTCCATGGTGGGGCATCTGGGGGGAAGGGGAGGGCTCCTGGCACGTGCCGAGCCCTCATGGACGCTGGGCCTCTGGCCCCTGAATCCCTCTGGGCGTCTCGGATCCTCTGAGCCCCTTTGCAGACAATGCAAGGCAGCGGCAGACAGACGAGTCCGGCAGCAGCTGCGCAGGCGGCGAGTACATGTGAGAAGTTTGCGAAAGGAGACCAGAGAAAAGGAGAGGAAGGCAAGTCAGGCGGCTGTGAACACCTGGCCAGGCAGCCCCACCAGCTGCCTCGCCTCGCGATGGTATCTGGAGTTCGGCCCTCCTATCGGGGCCATCTCCCATTCCACCCTCCCTGCCCCTTTTCCAACTCTCCAATGTGGGGCTTGGGAATGAAGGTGGGTGCGGGTAGCTGCTGGCTTCTCCAAGTGCAACCTGTGCCCGGAAGCATGCCTGGAGCCTGGCCAGCCTCCGGAAGCAAAAAGAGAAGTAAAACCTGCTCACCCTACTCCCTCAGTCTCTGGGCTTGGGAGATGGGATAACTAGTGCCAGTCCAGGATGTCAGTTAGGACTAACTAACTAACAAACTTGAGCTCCAGAGTCGGATAAACCAAGGCTCCCATCCCCATGCAACTACTGCCTAATTGTGTAGCTTTGGTCAGCTTACTCAGTCTTTCTATGCCTCCTTTTTCTCATCTGTAAAATGGGGATAATAGTATCAACCTCACAGGCTTGATTTTGGAGACTCAGTGTACAACACTTCTAAAGCATCTAGCTCAGAGTCTTGTACATAGGAGCCACTCCATAAATGGCCCTCGTTGTCACCATCATCATCGGCAGCCCCCTGGCCAGAGTTCATTAATTCAACATGAATGACATCAAGCTCTTAATGTTGCCTGGCCTGTAGACGTAGGCACTGGAAACACAGACAGTTCTTCAAGGAGCAGAGACCATAAAACATCACATTCCTACTAAGAGATAATAAGGGAAGATGCAAAAGACATCAGAAGCTCAAAGAAGGAAAAGTCTCTCTGAGTCTTCATGAAACTTACATAATAAGGGCAGGATTTTAAAATAATAATAATAATAATAATGCAGGTGACAAGGGTCTAGACTAAGTTTTTCAAGTTGAGAGTCCCAGATCCTCTGCATCCAAAATCATGGATGTCTATTAAAAAGCACGTTAGTTTTTGAGGTCAACATCTCTGGGTGTGGGCCTGTGGTGTTGCATTTTAAGAGGTTGCAAATGGTTTCTACTTATACTAAAATTGAGAACCACTGGCCCACAGGAAAATGCATCTGCCCCCAGGCCCCTACCCACTTTGCATCTCTACAAGGCTAGTCCTTCTGGAGGATATGGTGCTTTGTGCCCTGACTTAAGCCTTACATGTGGCAAATCTATGTCTCTACTAGACTCTGAGCTCCTGAAGCAGTGTCTTCTATACCTGCAAGGCCTTCCACAAGACTCTGCTGTTAGTAGGTAGTCGGAAATGCTTATCGAATGGGGAAAATTCTCCCTTCGATGCCACTTGCATAAATGCCCACATAGTCCTTACATGGACCTTCACACATTTTGTTTGGTCCATAAATGATATGAGTGTGTGTGTGTGTGTGTGTGTGTGTGATTGTAATTTTATGCCATGGTGGTGGTAGGGGGTGGGTAAGTGCTCTCTAGTTTACCACAGTTTCAATCTTTCCTTTTATCCACCCAGATAAAGTTACTCATTTATTTTACTAGTTTTGTACCTTATGGAATTTAAGTTTACAAATTCTGGAAAGTGTAGAGGCTGTTACGAATTGCTGTCTAAGGCTGCCCTTCCAATTGCTTTCTCTATGGTCTTGTCCCTCTTTTCCTCTCCAGTCTCCAGTCTGTTATCTCCAAGGCCTTCTCAAAAAAGACTGGTCCTTAAGGATCGGTGTGGTCTCACCGCTGGCTGCCTAGAACAGCCAGTAGACCTTCTTAGAGGGGAAGATGGGAAAAACCCTAAAACACACAGGACCAGACACAGGTGTGTTTCTTGATTTGTGATCCTAATGCCTGGGGATGCTGGACTAGGGGCCGGTAAGGTGAAGGTCAACTTTGGAGGCATGCGAGGACCAGTTGGTTTTGCTCTGCTTCTGACTCATGTCTGACCTCTATGCTGGCCAGTATCTCCCAGACCCCTGAGAGGACAGAGCAGAGAAAGAGAATGGATATGAATCCTTTCTCTCCCAGTTTCTAGGGGTTCAGCTTCACAGACAACTAGGGTATTATGGAGTGAGTATGGGTCTCAGGGCATCATGGGGCCAGGCAAGATACAGACCATGTATCTCTCTGTTTCATTCTCCCTTTCTCTTTGGGCTTCCAGCACTGGGAAGAAAACAAAGACTGAGTGGTCTTAAATCCTAGTGAGTGATAAAATAATGCTGCATTCAGCTCTGGGGAGTTGAGTGTCCCTGGAGATTAAGTTCCTGACATGCTGAAAATATGTTTCATTCAAATTAACCAGAATAATAGTCTTTTGTTAAAGTTGGAAGTCTTTGTAAAGCTTAGCAATCATCTTATCCAGACTACTCCTTGTAGGTAAACTGAGGTCCAGTCAGGGTCACCCATAATATGTCAGAATGCAGCCCCAAATCCAGCCCTCCTGCAGCCCATGGTTCCGATGTGTATTCTGCACTTCCAGAATCCCGCCACCCTTGTGCTCTGTGTCTTGTTCATGAATCTACCTCCCTTCTACTGCTTGGCAAGTTTAGAGTTAACTTTCTGAAGTGAATATTAGACCGGTGACTCCTTGAGTGCCAGGATGGAATCTGATTCACATCTGTGTCCCAGCCTTTGGCCTGGGGTCTGGCATAATGCAGGTGTTGGGTGAATGGAGAGCAAGGATCCGCAGTATGCACCTGCAGACAAACCGGGCTCCAGGGGGATGACTCGGGCCACCCCCCACTCTCATATGCTTTCTCTTTAAGTTGAGGAAGAAGAGAGGAACAGGTATTCAATGATATCAATGCGCCAGGCACAGTGCCATGTGCTTATCCCAGTGCATTCCTCACAACAATCAATGGGAAAGAAATGATCATCCCCATTTTACAGATGGGGACACCGCACTACAGAGAAGTTGAGAATATCTCGTGGTCTCGGCCAGAAAGAGGCAGAGGCGCATTTTGAATCTGAGGTCAGGGCCTGAGCCCTATGGCACCAGGTTGTGAGGAAGTTGACTGAGCACCGATTTCGTGGCTCAACGCTTTTCTTTTTACCCTAACTCTGAACATCTTCACCAGAACCCAAGGAGGCAGACGATAGTGCAATTCCCATTTAAGAGCCGCCGAAACCGAGGCTCAGAGGGCTTTAGCGAAAGGGCTGCGCTTGGCTCTAGGCACCCGGGCTGAGTCTTTTTCCCACCATCGCAGGGCGGGAACCAGCGGAGGGGGCTGGCTCGTATGGGGAGAAAAGCGATTGGAGGGTGCCGAAGAGGGAGCCCGGATCTGTCAGGGCCTCCTCTTGGGCTAAGGGGTGGTCCCCTCCACCACCCCATCCCACCTCTTTCAGATTCTGGGAAAGTCGGCACGCACAGACCCTGCATAATAGCAGGCCGGGTGAGGTCTCTAAGCCCCGAAGATCGCTCTCCCAGCGGACGCAGTGGCGTTGGCGAGGGATTACAGCTGCACGCGGAGGGGGGTTCTCTCCGAACCCGAGTGCAGCGTAGCCGCGGTCCAGGATTCCCCATCCATTATTCACGATGTTTACTAGTGCGGGGGAAAGGAGAGGAAAGAAGAGGGAAGTAGAGAGAAAAAGAGGCTAGGGGAGGTGGAGGCGGGCAGTACTAACTTCGAGAGCCCTCAAGTTTCGAAACTTCGGGAAGGAAGACCAAGAGGCTAAGGCGCCTGGCACGCAGTAGGCCGTCAGTAAATATTTGTAAGATGGATGGATAACTGGGTGAGTGAGTGAGTGGGCTAATAATTAACAGCTCTGACCCTTGATTTCCTCATCTGTAAAACGGGATGACATCACCTACTCCATACGGTGGGTATGAGAATCCCATGGGCAAACTCTAAATTGTCTAGCGCATATTAGGAACTCTCAAACCGAACTGTTGTCACGAGGAATGGGCTTGCAAGCTTTGGCTGCCCAACAAAAGTGCACTGAAGGACTCCCAGGCCTGGAGGGCCATCCTAAACTGTCGCTATTCAAAAAATACTCCATAAGGGCTGGAGAAAGAGAGAGTGGGCCAAGTTGCCTCCCTCAAATGAAAGCAAGGAAGGCAAGCGTGGGGAGGAAGCCACTCCTGGACAGAGAAGGCAGTTACTGCCCCTACCTCTACCTCGGAGCGCGGTTGGGGGAGGGGGGGCAGGGGTCACCTGGGGCTCGTTCTGGCAACCCCTTACCCGCCCCCGGGCCCGTCTGGGCGCTTGGAGGCGCCTCCTCGCTGCGCCACGGGACTGGACTCTGGTGGACCGCTTGGGCGTGAGGCCAGGAGCGCCCTGGAAATGGGCAGTTTGGCGGCAGCCGGGCCGACGGAGTGTGTGTGTGTGTGTGTGTGTGTGTGGTGGGGAGGGGAAGTTGGAGTAGGGTCAACTTCCTGCCCCAGCTCAGCCCAGGGCTGTCCTTTTATCCTGGCAGTTCGAGCTGGGACAGGACCGAGAGGATTGGGACTTTTGGGGTGGCATGGGGGGAGGGAAGTCCAAGAAGAAGAAAGAATCCGAAAGGTCGGGCGGGTTGGAGCCAGGCGGGGCGGGGCGGACTGGGAGAGGCCAGGCCTGGCCCGGGTATAAAGGCTGTGGAGGGGGTGGCCGCCGCGGGCGTAGAAAGGCGCGCCGCTGGCTGCTGTCTCGCCTCACCTCCCGGGCCGCCCCTGCGAGTCCCGGGCGCGTGAGCACGCCTGCGCGCGCCCGGGCCCTTCCTGGCAGGCTGCTTGTAAGATGAGTGAAGAAGCAGGTGGGGGAGAGGGGAGGCAGCGAGCGAGAGGGCGAGGGGAGCGCGGGCGCTGAGCAGCACTCACTTGGAGCGCGGCAAGCGAGCTAGACAAGCCTGATTCCATGTCCCCCGCTGCCACCCTGCCAGGAGCGCGAAGATGATGGCCATGAACTCCAAGCAGCCTTTCGGCATGCACCCGGTGCTGCAAGAACCCAAATTCTCCAGCCTGCACTCCGGCTCCGAGGCCATGCGCCGAGTCTGTCTCCCAGCCCCGCAGGTACGTAGTGGAGCATAATTACCGCTCTAAGGCACATTTTTTGACAGGCACTAGCTTCATGTTTTTTTCATGTCGCCCAGAACAATCGCCGCTGTCTGAACCCCTCTCCTTGTCTCCCCCGCTTTCTCTCCCGGCGCTCTCTCTCTCTCATTCATGTCTCTGATCCGCACGTCTGTTCCAGCCGAGCTGCTGCCTCCGTATTAATTTTTATGACCTGGGCTTTGAGGAGAGGCATCTCGGTTGCTTGAAAATGTGTTTTAATCCTGTGTTGACAGTATTCCCTACTGACCGTGCTGTGCGCCTTCTCGCTTGCAGCTGCAGGGTAATATATTTGGAAGCTTTGATGAGAGCCTGCTGGCACGCGCCGAAGCTCTGGCGGCGGTGGATATCGTCTCCCACGGCAAGAACCATCCGTTCAAGCCCGACGCCACCTACCATACCATGAGCAGCGTGCCCTGCACGTCCACTTCGTCCACCGTGCCCATCTCCCACCCAGCCGCGCTCACCTCTCACCCGCACCACGCCGTGCACCAGGGCCTCGAAGGCGACCTGCTGGAGCACATCTCGCCCACGCTGAGTGTGAGCGGCCTGGGGGCTCCGGAACACTCGGTGATGCCCGCACAGATCCATCCACACCACCTGGGCGCCATGGGCCACCTGCACCAGGCCATGGGCATGAGTCACCCGCACACCGTGGCGCCTCACAGCGCCATGCCCGCATGCCTCAGCGACGTGGAGTCAGACCCGCGCGAGCTGGAAGCCTTCGCCGAGCGCTTCAAGCAGCGTCGCATCAAGCTGGGGGTGACCCAGGCGGACGTGGGCGCGGCTCTGGCTAATCTCAAGATCCCTGGCGTGGGCTCGCTGAGCCAAAGCACCATCTGCAGGTTCGAGTCTCTCACTCTCTCGCACAACAACATGATCGCGCTCAAGCCGGTGCTCCAGGCCTGGCTGGAGGAGGCCGAGGCCGCCTACCGAGAGAAGAACAGCAAGCCAGAGCTCTTCAATGGCAGTGAACGGAAGCGCAAACGCACGTCCATCGCGGCGCCGGAGAAGCGTTCACTCGAGGCCTATTTCGCTATTCAGCCACGTCCTTCATCTGAGAAGATTGCGGCCATCGCTGAGAAACTGGACCTTAAAAAGAACGTGGTGAGAGTCTGGTTCTGCAACCAGAGACAGAAACAGAAACGAATGAAATATTCGGCTGTCCACTGACTGCGGCAGGGCGCAGCGTCGGGAGCTGGGAGAGCCTAGTGCTCATCCCTCCGGGGTTGGGGGGATGGTTATTGGGAACTCCAAGGCGTTTCCTAGGCAGGTTAGGCTCTCTCCTCCGAGGCCACAGACTTTCTCCCTTTGTCCCGCTTGGTTGCCGCCGGCTTTCTCTTTCTCTTTCCTTTCTATTCCCACCAAAAAAAGTTTTGGCGCTGGGAAAATATTCCAGAAGGGCGGGCCTGAGGGTACTTGTGCTGTCCGTGGTGCTGAAATTTGCCCTCGCGCACGAGGCCGCACGACCTCAGAGCAGGAGCACCAAAACAGAGGACAGTGAATTGGCCCAACCGCCGGAAGCTAGGGTGAAAACGCCACTTTGCTAAGCGCAATTAGGCAAGGGGTGAAGGGATAAAAAGGAAGTGATCCATAATAACACAAAGTCTAGGATATCTAAGGGGGGCACAAACATGCACTGGAGATTTATTAGAGTATATAAAGTACATGTATGTTTCCAAAGGATAGCCTTATACTCCCTTCCTTGCCTAAATTCTATTCATCTTCTCCTTTGGTTTGCCGTAAATTCTCATAAGGTAGCATGAAGATTAGGTTCAGGGCAAGTATGCAGGGAGTTGCCGGCTCCAAGTTGCTATATTTCGTGGTGAGTAGGACTCCAAAAGAGGTGGGTCCAGTCTGGCGACTGAAAATTCTGGGATCGCTTGGCTGTTTGTAAGCAGCTGCCAGCTCCAGCTCTGGCCATCTTTCACTACCTACTGGTGTTGAGGGGTAATTACTGCTTACTGGAGAGCGGGAGTTGGTAGTGTTCATGCCGGCTGAGGACTCTCTGACCCCAGCTAGCTGTTCTTGCCAGATTGCCAGCTCAGCGTGGAGTCAGCTGCTGGAAAGTGATTGTAACTTCTCTGCATTATATGCAAGTCCTTTCAACACGTCTAACCTCGTTGCGCTTTTTTATTACTGTTGTTGTTAACATCGTTAATTCCTATTATTTATTTAACTATGCTTCTTTCCATTCCCTTGATGTGGGTATCTTTCGGTGGAAGTTCACTTATAGTTTTGTGAGGGAAGAGAAGTGGGACCAGCGGCCTGAACCCTTCTCACCCTAGCCCCTCTGGCCCAAATTTTATTTTTTTTTCGTTGCTTCATGTAGTTTGCGTGTTGCTGTGTGACCTTTGGTTTCTTTCTCTGAATACATGCAAATAAAATATTAAGTTTTCTTCTCTCTTTACCCCTTGAATTAACTTCTAAAATAAATGCTTTATTTTTCAACCCGAATCAAAGTGGTTTTATTTTTTCTCAGAGGCTAAGGGGTACTAGCTTTGGAAGGGATGTAAAAGGGAGAACCCCAAAGGACCGGGCTGTCAGTTTCTGCTGACCAGCCCCCAGCCATCCCCTGTCCCCACTTATCTTCCATGGCAGACTGACTTGGATCTCCTCGTGGGAGACCCTGAGGCTTGCGTCTGAACTTGAGGTTTCAAGGTACTTCCTTCCATGCTTCCCTGCCTGCAAATCTATGAGACTTTGCTCAACTTGACTTAGCTAGTAAACTTTGAAGCCAGACTAATGGGGATTCGAGCCTCCAATGCCTCCACTCACTGGCAGAACCATCCTGAGGCTAATTTCTTAATTTCTCTAAGCCTTCTCCAACAAGATTGCTTGTCTGCAGAGTGAAGGGACCAATGCTTATTTCACAAGGTTATTGTCAGAACTAGGTAAGATTGTTCATTTAAGACTTCTACTAGTGCTTGAGCTTAGTAGGCAACAAATTATTTTAAAAGATTCAAAGGGCTTGAGAGGAGGTGAGATAATACAGGCAAAGAGGGAGAAAAGCGTTCGCTGTTACATTCTAGTGGGGCCCCCTCGGAATTTCAAATTCATCTGAAATTCTCATCCAGGTTGTTACTCACTCTGATCCACCTCGGCTTCTTTGTGGGGATACTGCTGTAACTGCTGCAAAGCGCCTAGCATAGTGCCCTGTACATAGTAGGTGCTCCATAGATGCCAGCTCCCTGCTCTCTTTCCGCTCCCTCTCTATTTGCGAGTCGTAGAAACGCCTTCCTGATTTAAAATTTAATGCTCCAAGTCCAGGAGTCATCTGCACGTTTCCCTGCTTCGTCCTCAAAGAGTTCCGGGGCATCAAACCAAGGCCCGAAATTCGGAGCAAGGTGGGTTTGCCCTCCGCGCAGTGCGACACCCCCTACCACATAAGCAAACTTGCGGATCTCCCCCAGCTCCCTGGGCCTCAGCCCCTCACCCCCACCTTGCACAACAGCCCCAGCGATTCCTCCACCTCCCTCTCCATCGGGTGTCCTTTAATAATAAATGCCCTTATGCCATTACATTATATTGTGGGTTTTGAAAATTTAAAATACGGCTGATGCAATATTAATTGCCTATAGTGGTATAAAACACAGGGCCGGAGCCCAGCCGGGCTGCAGAGGAGACGACCCGCACCGAAGCGAAGCGCTCCAGAAGGACGCGCTTTTGCGGGCTGCAAGGTTTCCTGCAGGTAAGAAGAGCCTTCGCATTTTCGGGCTCGGGAGAGAACCGGAAATCTGCCTCCATCCTCTTTTCGAAAAGTTCACTACCGTTATTTAGTTTTTTTTTTTTTTTTTTAATTGACAACAGCAAAAGTTTGGGAGACTTTTATGGCGGGGACGAGAGGAGCTGTTTCCTGAGCGCAAGGTCTGCTCCAAGACCGTCCAGTCGCACTAGGTCCCGTCTCCGAGCAGTGCCTCTGCGCCTAGTCTTCTGCAGGCGCCGGAGACCCTGGCGCGTAGGAGAATTTTGACCAGCTCTTACCTGCAGGCCGGAGCTGCAGCCAGGTCAGCGAAGCGCTCCACCCTTTCCCTCCTCCTGAGTGCGCCGGACCGGCGCCGTCGCCTCGCTCTTCGGCTTGCTCAGGAAGCAACCGGAGATGTGGTTTCCCCAGGATTGTGCAGTCGCCTCTGCCACTCGTCCGGCGGAGGCACAGACCTCTGGGGGGAGGGGAGGTGGTACTAGCAGGTTTGGGGTTTACACAAGCCTAGTATGCATCCGAACCGTGTGACCTTGGGCAAGTCATATTGCCTTCTCTAAGCCTCTGCTGCCAGCTGTAAAACTTCCCCAAATTTATTTTGAAGAGTAATTGAGGGTGTCTCCTAAGATCACCTGGAGCAGGTTTTCATTTTCCTAATTCTGTCATCTTGCAACACGCACGGTCCAAGACTCAGTTGAGTCTTTAACTTGTACCAAAAGAAAGTGAAGTCAGTATTTGGGGGTGTTTGCATGGAAACCTTCATCGGGCCTGCGGAGGGTGGGACTTTGAGAACTGCCTGGCTGGAACAGGGGCTTCATCTAGAATGAGCTAGGCATACACATTCCAGCGTGGCTAAAGCCCTGGCAGGCAGAACTTGGTGGCAGGAGTCCTGGGTTCCTGAACTGTGTTATCTCTGGCCAGCGACTTCCTCTCTATGTGCCTAAGTAGTCTCAGTTTTATTCACTACTTCATGTCTAGCACTCTGCTTAAGGTCTGGCCTAGAGTGGCAGATACCAGATGTCTGTTGAATGAATGAATTAGGCTTTTGTTTTGTAAAATGAAAGCACCCCTTCCAGCTGAATCCTCTCTGGATTCAAGGGTTTGTAGGGAGGAACAGAGCCATCAGGGATAGGCAAGTCTTCCTGGGAATGGGGATCAGGAGCAAGGTATTGGTCTGCATCACAGGCTTTTATTTAAAGGTAGCCAGTGTCCTTCTTGTTTAAATAGAAGACACTGTGCTTCACCCTTTAGTGGTTATGGGTACACAGAGGTTGCTCTGTGACATGGCCCTTGGAACCTAGGGGAAGAGTCAGGGAGGGGGGACCGGGGAGTGACCTCTGCCTGGCCCAGTGTGCCTGACGTTTGAGTTCCAGTTCTTTTACTTTCTTCCTGAGATGGAACAGCTCCGGCTCTGGAGTGGACAGGCCTGGGGTGGAATAACTGCTCCATCTCTTACTTGAGTAAGTGACCTTACTGCTCTGACCCTCGGTGTCCTCATCTGTAAAACTGGAAAAAAGACTCAGGATTGCTCTGATGATTAAATGAGATCACGTAAGGCCAGGCCTGACACATAGTAAAAACATTTTTCACACTCAGAAAAGTGAAGGCAGCGTTGTGGGGCAAGTTCAGGGCTTGGAGTCAAGTGGAATCAACATTTTCCCTCTGTGAGCCACAGTCTGGTCAGGGTAGCAGTGCCTGTCAGCTCTCCGCATGGTTGTCAGGGGCAAGACAGAAGCTTAAAAGAAACCGCTTTGCACAGTATGCGTCCCAGCTACGCAAGGGACGAAGTATTCTCTCCCTGGGAGTGCCTGGTGCGAATACATAGCTCCCTGAGAAGCTTGGCCCCTGTCAGCGGCTCCTGGAGCCCGGAACCTCCTCCCTGGCAGAATCCCGGGCACCATCCAGCTTTTGCGAAGGCTCCAGACTTCGCGCGGCGCTTCCTCGCGAGGAGGGGCGGGGCGCCAGAGGGCGAAGGAGAAGCAGGGGTCTTGGACTCCTCCTCTTTCCCTTCCCCGCCCTGTTCCCACTTTTTGGCCCCGGCGCCAGAATGTTTGAGCCGGAGGGCAGAACGCCTAAGAGCCGTCTTTTTTTTTTTTTTCAGTCGAAGAAGGCAGTGAGGCCTAGAGAGCGGGACGGACTTAGCTGGCTCCTTTTACCTAAAATAGCTCTTCTTCAATCATGCTATCACACCACCCGTTTTATTTCTTTCCTAGACTTTAAGACTGCCTGATAGCACCTACCCAGTTCACCCCTGCCTCCCTGAACCCAACGCAGGGCCTCGCACAGAACGAGCGCTCCACAAATGTTTGCTGGATAAATGACTAGTAGTGATATCCAAAACGTATGGCGGGATTCCCCTATGCGAGGTACTGTTCCAAGCGCTTTAGCGCATTCGTTGGTTAGTTCCTAAACAACACCATATGAGTAGGTACAATTTTTAATCCCATTTTGCAGATGAGAACATAGAGGCACAGAGAGTTTATGTAACTTGGCCAGGACAAGTCGTGAACACAGCCATTTAGTGGAGAGACCTGGCAAAAACCCGCTGTCTTTGCTTCTTCCGTTCTTGAGTGACATCACCTCTGGCTGGGGTGAGGAAGCGGAACGCCTCGGGGTGAAGGAGGAGCAGGTGAGTCCGATTTGGCACCGGATTAGGCAGCGCGAGCAGAGGAGGTGGTGGGAGCCGAGAAAGCCCGCTGTCCTCGCCGGGCTTCGGAGCCTCCACGCCTTTGTGTCCCGCGCGCCTTTCGCGTGTCCCGCCCTGTCCGCGTGCGTCTGTTCGCGTGTCTCTCACTCAGCCCCTCTTAGCTTTCCTCCAGCCTCGCAGGCGCGAAACTCTGACCCCCAGGTGCCGAGGGGGCCCGCGTCCCCGGGCGCGCGCAGAGTCGCCTTCTCCCCTTTCCTCTCTTCCGCTGAGCTTCGGGAGCCCCCGCGGTAACCCCGCCCCGGCGGACAGACGGAGCCAGCGAGGACTCCGGAGGACAAATTAGTCTCCCCTTCGATCGCTCTTTTCCGATCAAGTCAGGTTTCCCTTGGTCCCCGGACGGCGCTTCCGCACCAGCGCGACTCCCAGGGCTCCCCGGGCTGGGTCAGGGTTCGCCGGCTCCTCCCGGCGCCTCCGGATGGGGGCTTCCCCTCGCCGGCGTCCCGGCCTGAGAAGTCCCCTGGACCGCGGGAGGGGCGATTGCCGGGTCCGCGCGGCTCTGGATCCTCCCCACCCGTTGCTTATACTTTTCTCCATAAACCGTCAGATTTCTGCCCCCTCCCTCAGTTCAGCCCTGCGCAGCCTTGCCTGCCACTGGAGGCAAACTGGGACAGAAACTGCGCTCACTCTCTTTTTATAGACTGTATACGTAATTTAATATTTAAAAGACTTTGATTTTTAGGATTACACACACACACAAATTCAAGTGTTCATCCTGGGAAAAGTCAGACTTTTGTTGGACTTCTTTGTAGATATTTAGCGTTTAATACTGTTTTTACTTTGAATTACATGGGTGGGAGGCACCACCATAATTTCATTGAGGTCTCTGGCCGAATCCCATCTCTAATTTCACCATCTTTCTTTTCCCCACTTTCCTTCCCGCTCCCTCCCAAAACACACATCAGCACCGCTCCAAATCCCAACATCCCTGCCTATGACAGAGCTCCCCAATGCCTGAGGCTTTGCTGGGCTGCTCACCTCTTGGCAGATATAGTTAATGTCCAGCCCTCATAAATCAAGACCATAAAAAGCTTACTTTCATATGCACTCAATTTCTACCAAACCTAAACTAATTGCATAAATTCCTTTAGGCCACTCAGAGCTGCTCTCTGGGTTGGGATCTGATCAATTAGTCATTAGGCACTCCATTAGCTGGGGTTTAAGCTGCCTCATATAAATGTCTCCTGTCAATTTGCTTGTAATTGAATAAATAAAAAAAGGGTACAATTATTAGCACAGAGGATCAAAATAAGGAGAGGTCAATTTTATTCAAATATCCTTAAAATGTCTTAATCTAATAATAATCATCTAATAATAATAATTAGAAGGCATTTACACACCAGCCACTCAAAAAGTCCCTGACCATGTTAAGGAAAGCTCTGGGCTGAGACACAACCAAGTGTGTGCATCTAAACTCTGCCACCTTGATAATATCTCCCCACCTTGGAGCCTCAGTTTCTTTACTTGTAAAACCAGTTGGTTAGAGGTGATTTTCTTTTCTGTTTTTTATAAATGCATTTTATGTATGGTCAAATTAATTTATGCATGTCATTTAAAAATGGAATAATACAGGAGGGCAATTTGACCAACCCCCACCCTCAACCATTTTTAGTTGCTGCTTCTGGTGGTTAATTGCATGTCTAAATAATATATCTTTGGCACTATTTCTTTTCTCAAAATTCAAGGTTTGTTTGTTAATACTTTAATTAAATAACACATGATTCAAATTCAAAAGAACTAAAAAATTTGCCGTGAAAAATCTTTCTTCTTCCTTGACCCAAGTCACTCAGTTCTCTTTGTTGAAGGTAAACAACATTGTCAGTTTCTTATGCATACTCCAGAGATATTTTATTGGCTGACATTTCTTGATTTGTCATTCTTAGTCATTGTGTTTTAACTTCTTGCTATGATATCAGAAAATTAGAGATACAATAATCTTGAATATTCTTTCCACACCAAGGATCATAGGAAGTTTTATATAAAATCAATAATTAAAATAATGAATTGAGTGGGCAATTGAAACTTCTGATTTTTTTTTCTTTTTTTTTCTTTTTTGAGACAGCGTTTTGCTCTTGTTGCCCAGGCTAGAATACAGTGGTGCGGTCTTGGCTCACTGCAACCTCTGCCTCCTAGGTTCAAGCGATTCTCCTGCCTCAGCCTCCTGAGTAGCTGGGATTACAGGTGCCCGCCACCACACCTGGCTAATTTTTTGTATTTTCAGTAGAAATGGGGTGTCATTATGTTGGCCAGGCTGGTCTCGAACTCCTGACCTCAGGTGATCCACTTGCCTCAGCCTCCCAAAGTGCAGGGAGCCACCGTGCCTCGCCAAATTCTGATTTTTTTTTTAAACCAACAATTAATTTGGAGGTGCAGACAGCATAATGTATAAAAACTGCCTACTCATAAAGATAAAGAGGGTTTATATGTTGATTTGAGTTCTATCCCACCTCCTTCTGAATATAATTTAAAGCAGCCTATCTGTTATTGCTATGTAATTAGACACTATATCTATAATGGAGGTACCTTTATCTACTGGATGCTTCAGTGCATATGGTACTTACTTTTACTAAATTTCCTTAAAAATATCTTCACTCCTTCATCTCCTCCAAGTAAGCCCGCTTCTCTAGTAAGAGGAATTTTTCTTTGGTGTACACAGCTATGACAGAACTGGAGAAAACACTGATGACATCACTTAATAATTCACCTAGGTGGCTGGGCGCAGTGGCTTACGCCTCTAATCCCAGCATTTTGGGAGGCCGAGGCGGGTGGATCACGAGGTCAGGAGTTCGAGACCAGCCTGACCAACATGGTGAAACCCTGTCTCTACTAAAATTACAAAAAAACGTAGCCAGGCATGCTGGCAGGCACCTGTGATCCCAGCTACTCAGGAGGCTGAGGCAGGAGAATCACTTGAACCTGGAGGCGGAGGTTGCAGTGAGCCAAGAATGCGCCACTGCACTCCAGTCCAGGTGACAGAGCAAGATTCCGTTTCAAAAAATAAAAATAAAAATAAAAAACCAAATAATTCACCAAGGGTTGGGATTGAGCACCAGACTCCAGACTGCAGAAACTCCAGCTGAGCACCCACGTGGGAGGGAGCCGAGGGCCTCGGAATCTTTGACAGAACTCCAAGGTCGTGATCTTGATTTACTGTTGGGAGAGATACAGGGAGCTGCTGTTCCTGGGCTTGGGTTGATTTGTATTGAGCCCTACAGACCCCTTCAATGAATTCCTCTTGTAGCAAAAAACATGGGTTGGAAGAGTGAGCTCAGAGAAACAGAATCATCTCGGGTGAGAATACAAATACACAGGCCTGCTGGTGTAGTGAGAAAGAACATAAAATATACACAAAGAGATCTGAGTTCTAGGCTTTACTCTGTTCTGTTTGACCTTGGAAAGTCTATTCACTGCTCAGTGCCTCAGTTTCCCTAACTCTAACTTGAAGAAATTGAACCAGATAGTTCAGTAGTTCAGTGTTGGTGAGGATTCATGGAATCCCTTGAGAATCTGAAGAAAACTGTGTTCCTAACCCAGAAATAAATGCACATTTGTGCACTCAAAATTTTTGCTAACTTCTAGAAGTCATGGATCCCCTGATTCAATCCATAAATTCCTGGGTCCCAGGTTAAGACCCCCCCAAACTAGGCAAACTAAAGGGCTTTCTTTATCTGACCATCCAAATTTAGGGTCAAATACTCATAAGTACTGAACCCCGTTTACCAAACTGGGAAGAATTTTACTGAAGGCAAAAATAAAGTGCCAATTAGGTGATGAGTCAATTGCCAATAAAGACTCCAGATGGCTTTGACAAAATTATTTTTCAGATCAATAGTCAGTCTCCCAAGAGACAGCATCGTGGAGTGAAAAAAGCACCACATTAGGGGTCATAAGCTAGGTTAAAAAATTTTTTAAACCGGTTCTGCCAACAGGCAGAATTGAGATTTTGAGTTGGGACTTCCCTGCCCTAGCCTTTCTTTCCCTATCGGAAAAATGAGAGGGTTGAACCAGACGATCTCTGAGGCTGCCAGTTGTAGCATTATGTGAGCTAATAAGCATAGACACTGGCATGTCTTATGTTCATATTTATTTTGGCTTATTTTATTCTTCTATTTCGTTTGTGAAAAGATAGTTGTACAATCAAAGTAGAGCTGGGAGAAGGGCTATCAAGTATGCTATCTCCTGGGTTCCCAGAATTCAGGCTTCTAAGATCATTGGCAGAAATGAGACCCCCCAAATCCTTACCCCCCATTGAAAAAATAAAAATACTAACAGTTTGTAAGTTTAAAAATAAGTGGCAGCGTGGGTAGGTGAGGTGGGGTAAAATTAAAACATTTTGTTAGACTAAATAGTCTTGGCTTAGCCAAGCCAGTTTATCAGTAGGTCTAGGGAGACCCAGCCCCATTGGTAGGTCTAGGGGCAGAGGGACTGTGGTTTGTTGTGGGCTGGGCAAGTTAGTACCCAAACCTGCCCCAGCTCTGGCTGGAGTCCACAGATAAGAAAATGCTGGCTGGGCATGGTGGCTCATGCCTGTAATCCTAGCACTTTGGGAGGCCGAGGCAGGAAGATTTCTTCAGGCCAAGAGTTTGAGACCAGACTGACCAACATGGTGAAATCTTGTCTTTACTAAAAATACAAAAATTAGCTGGGCATGGTGGCATGTGCCTGTAGTCCTGGCTACTCAGGAGGCTGAGGCAGGAAAATTGCTTGAGCCCGGGAGGCAGAGGTTGCCGTGAGCCAAGATCCTGCCACTGCACTTCAGCATAGGTGACAGAATGACACTCCATCTTAAAAAAAAAAACAAAAAAAACCCCAGCTAACCAGACCACCTGTTCTCTGTTCTCAGACCTTCATTTTCTATCCTTCTGACTTGTGTTAATATTTGCAGTTGTGAGTTCATTCAGCCTTTGGGGTCTGAGTTACTGGTCAGATTGCCCAGGTAGAATGATTAAAACTTGGATTACCTTCAATTCTTCCATCCCTAACTCTCCAGAACTTCTGTCTGTTCTATGCTTTTTACTTCTTAGTTGTTTTTGCCTTTAGCATTTTACTACTGCTTATGGCTTTGTGTAGGATGGCCCAATCTCTTCTGTTAATTGTGTTAGGTTAATGAGGGAAGACTTGTATTTCTTGGACTGTAACAGTAGGGTTTTTCCATCACAAGAGGGGCTTTAATAATATTGACTCAAATATTTTATGCTTTCACTGTTAGACATATGAAATCCTAGCATGTGAGCTGGGAAGAGTTCTTAGAGATCCTCTTGATAGAAAATGTGACATTGTAGTTCTAGGAACCCAGGAATCTATATTTTTCACAATCTTCCTGCAAAAAAAAAAAAATATATGATTTCTTGCCCAGAGTGAGGAAAAGTTTTCTTATACATATTGTTTTTTTAACCAAAGTGCCTCACACTGGAGTCTAGGTATATATTCTGAAACATAAATTTTATGTCAATTTTTACTTCATTAAAGGTGGTATATATTTTGCATTTCATGTCAACAACACATCTCTGACTGTTTTGCCAAATGTGCACGTGAACTTGACAGCTTGGACTGCTGTTACAAATAGCACAGGCAAGGTAGCTTAAACAACAGTTTATTTCTCACAGTTCTGGAGGCTTGGACTGCTGTTACAAATAGCACAGGCAAGGTAGCTTAAACAACAGTTTATTTCTCACAGTTCTGGAGGCTGGTAGGTTAAAGATTAAGGTGGCCACATATTTGATGTCTGGCGAGGGCCATTTTCTTGGTTTACAGATGGCCACCTTCTCACTGTGTCCTCACATGGCCAAGAGAAGGAGAGACCATTTCTTTCATATCTCTTCTTCAAAGGGCACTAACACAATTCATGAGAGTCCATCCTTATAACCTAATTACCTCCCACAGGCCCCAGCTCCAAATATCATCACATTGGGGATTAGAGCTTCAACACATTAATTTTGGGGGTACACAAACATTCAGGCTACGAGCTTATGTGTGTGCACATACATACACTATTGCGTGTCATGGAGTAGATTGATGCAGCATCCAGAACCTTTGGTTACAACCACAATTCTGCACACTGACATGTGGCTCATAAGAACAAGTAGCCCAGTTTGGAAATAAATTCTAATGCAACTGTTTTGTTGTAGGGCAAAGATGATATTTAAAAGCAATTTAGTCGATATGTGGTAAATAACAATGAACAACTCTTCTGCCAATCACTTTAGAAGAATAGCTATTTAACAAATATTTGAACTTGAGTCAGTGAATGAGTTGTTCTTGCTTACTCTCCTTCTCATGACACCCTGTCCCTCAAAAGGTGAAGGAAAGAAAGGAATTTTATTTCATTCTTCTTTTGGAGACAGGATCTTACTCTGTCTCCCAGGCTGGGGTGTTGTGGCATGGTCGTAGCTCACTGCAGCCGCAAGCTCCTGGCCTCAAATGATCCTCCCACCTTGCCCTCCCTAAGTGTTGAGATTGCGGGTGAGCCACTGCAACTTGCCAAGAAAGGAGTTTTAAAAGGTATGCAGTGTTCATATACTCAAAATACTTCCCTTTTCTAAAATGTTTTATATACCTATGTAAAGTATATGTATTACATTACACATTTTATTCTTTTATTTTTATTTTTATTTTTTGGAGACGGAGTCTAGCTCTGTCACCCAGGCTGGAGTGCAGTGGCGCGATCTCGGCTCACTGCAAGCTCCGCCTCCCGGGTTTACGCCATTCTCCTGCCTCAGCCTCCCGAGTAGCTGGGACTACAGGCGCCCGCCATCTCGCCCGGCTAATTTTTTGTATTTTTTAGTAGAGACAGGGTTTCATCGTGTAGCTCAGGATGGTCTCGATCTCCTGACCTCGTGATCCACCCGTCTCGGCCTCCCAAAGTGCTGGGATTACAGGCTTGAGCCACCGCGCCCGGCCTTACATTACACATTTTATAAATTAGGCACCAGGAAAGTCAAACAACTTGTCCAAAGTCAAACAACTATAAATGCTACAACCCAGATGTTAAACCAGGATGGTCTGCCTTGAGAGTGGTGTCAAGCTTACTCCTGTAGAAGAAAATGGACTTGTGTTTTTAAGGCTGAAATCTGAAGGGCTTTTATGTGAAAAAAGGCTTACTTTTGTTTTATGGGGCTCCAGGGGTGTAGCTAGATAGGAAATAAGTCACACAGAGAAAAAGATTTCAGCTCCTTTCAAGGAAGAAGGCTCTGGCAGTCAACACAGTTGAAGGCAAGGGCCGTTCTGTGAGCCCCTGTCTGAGGATTCGAGCAGAGATTCTAGTGAGTTATACTGTCAGGGAGAGTGCGGGTAGTGAGATGACATCTCTTTCCATCCTGAGAGCTGATGCTGCTATAAATGATTGTTCATTCCTAGAGCTCACCGGTGTACAATATAAAGGTACTAGCTCATCAAAAAAACTTACAACTTCCTTAAAGTAGCCTGGAATAGAAATATTATTTTAATAGTTTTACTTTTTCTATTTGTCTTTGGAATACAAAGATATAGATTTAAAGTTGATAGTGATAAAAATATTAGGCTCTATTCCTTTATCAGCTTACTATATTAGAAAAACTCAGGCCAGGTGCAATCGCTTACACCTCCTTTGGGAGGCCAAGGCAGGCAGATCACTTGAGCTCAGTTCAAGGCTAGCCTGGGCAACATGGTGAAACCCCATCCCTACAAAAAATGCAAACATTGTCTGGGCATGGTAGCGCATGCCTGTGGCCCCAGT
>NW_012122932.1:491266-495416 GCF_000951035.1 Colobus angolensis palliatus
AAAAAAAGAAAAGACAAGAAAGAAAGCAAGCTCCAAGACAGGGCTTAATCACATAAACACAGCCTAAACATATACTTAGGGTATCTGCAAGGGGAAAATATCCAAAATAAGAAAAGGTGCGTTGGAAGACTTCACTAGTTGGTATTAAGAAAAAAAGCATCCTAGTAGTCAAATTCAGAATTGTGCCAGGCCTCCTCTCCTGTATTTTATGTTGTAGTATTTTTGTTTTTAATTACATACAGGGGAAAGGATAGCAAAGTATTCAATGCTGAGCACTTCTAAAGATCTTCATTTGACCCAACATAAAATAAATAGAATAATTAAAATGATTATGAGGCCGCTCACACTTGTAATCCCAGCACTTTGGGAGGCTGAAGCGGGTGAATCACCTGAGGTCAGGAGTTCAAGACCAGCCTGACCAACAGGGTGAAACCCAGTCTCTACCAAAAATACAAAAATTAGCCAGGCATGGTGGCGGGCACTTGTAATCCCAGCTACTCGGGAGACTGAGGCAGGAGAATCATTTGAACCCAGAAGGCAGAGGTTGCAGTGAGCTGAGATTGTGCCACTGCACTCCAGCCTGGGTGACAGAGTGAGAGTCTGTTTCAAAATAAATAAATAAATAAATAAATAAATAAATAAATAAAATGATTATGAATACCCTGAAGTGTACATTTATATTTTTGTTTTAATTGACCCCCAGATTATAGATATGTATGATGTATGACATGATATTTTGAAATATGTATACACTGCGGAATGGCCAAATAGAACTAAACAATATCTGTGTGACCTCATATACCTACCATTTTCTGTAGTGAGAACACTTTAAAATTCACTCTCTTAAAGAGATTTTCAAGAATAAAATACATTGTTATGAGCTCTAGTCACCATGTTGTACAATAGATCTCTTGAACTTATTTCTCCTAACTGGAATTTTGTATCTTTTGAGCAACATCCCGGCCAACCGCTCCTCCCCGGTAACCACCCTAGACCCTGGTAACCACCATTCTACTCCCTGCTTCTATGAGTTCAACTTTTTGAGATTCCATACGTAGGTGAGATCATGTGGTATTTGTCTTATTTCATTAACATAGTGTCTTCTATGTTCATTCACGTTGTTGCAAATGACAGAATTTCCTTCTTTTAAAGGTTGAATAGTATTCCATTGTGTAGGTATGCCACAGTTTCTTTATCCACTTACCCAGTGATGGACACTTAACACTTAGGTTGATTCCTTATATATTTTGATACTAGGTCTCATTCTGTCACCTGAGCTGTTGTGCAGTGGTGCTATCTCGGCTCACTGCAACCTCTGCCTCCTGGACTCAAGTGATCCTCCTGCCTTAGTCTCCCAAGTAGCTGGGACTTCAGGTGTGCACCACCACACCCACTAAGACTGATTTTTTTGTTTTTTGTAGAGGCAGGGTTTGCCATGTTACCCAGGCTGGTCGGGAACTCCCAGGCTCAAGTGATCCCCCTTGGCCTCCCAAAGTGCTGGGATTACAAGTGTGAGCCACCACGCCTGGCCAATTCCATATTTTGGTTATTGTGAATAATGCTGCAATGAACATGGAAGTACAAATAGCTCTTTGACAAAATGATTTCATTTTCTTTGGCTATATACCCAGTAGTGGGATTACTGGATCATATGGTATTTCAGTTTTTAACTTTTAATTTTTTGAGGAACTTGTGTTGTTAAAAATTTTTTTCTAGCACAAGTTGACTGAAGAACTGAAGAAAAATGGGTTCTCTTCTGATTTTTGTGTAGATAGCTGGCTTCCTCAGAAACAGCCATGGTCTGGAAATATAATGAGTTAATTCAACAAAGGTTACATTACTCTGCTCTGTGACAGGCCCTGCTTAAGGTGCTGGAAACTCAGAGGAGAATTTGATATTCGGCCTCTGCCTGCATGAAGCTTACACTCAAATTGGACACTAGTGGTACCTCATTTCCTAGGATTCAGCACCAATTTATGTGCTGACGAGTTAACCTTATCTTGACTTCTCTATAATGTTTGGGAACCAGTCCCAACCTTTCTAAATATCCCTGTTAGCCTACTATGTAACCTATAAGTGATATCCTCCTTTCCTCCCCATTTCCTCTTCAGAGAGAAAAGTCATGGAGCTAAAGAGACAGAAAATAGCCTCCAAAGCCCTGTGATTTAGCTTAACATCAGGTGGCAACAAGTTATGGAACTTGACTATGTTTTTTTTTTTTTTTTTTTTAATGACAGGAGGAAGTTAACAACTAGAGAGGAAGGTGTGTGTTCCTAGCAACCAAATTAGACCACTTCACTGATGCAGCCAGTCCCTCTGTCTCCCTGTTGGCTACCAACTGCATGGATGAAACTTTCCCATGGCCTTCCTCTTTGTACATGGAGTGTTAAGACAGAGGCACATCTTCTCCAGAACAAACCAACTGCTGACCTGTATGTTGACCTCTTCAGAGTTGAAACCCAGTCCTGTATGGTTTCAAAAGATGGGAGGGATATAAGAGGAGCTGCCTCTTCTGAAGGATGAGAGATTTGATGCCAACAAAGGAGTGGTCACAGGCTGTGTTCTCTGACCAAGAAGGCTATTCAGTTAGAAACTAGGCAATGCTTATGTTATTCCCAAGAGTCACAGCAGGACTCCTGTGTTTTTAATTTGTTTTGAAAATCAATGTTATATGTGTACAGAGTTTAAAGATTCGAATAGTTTAGCAAAGCTTGGTATGAAAAAGAACTATCCTTCAGCCTTCCTCCTCTCATCCCTGGATTCTTCAAGGCAATCACATTCGACGCTTTTAGCTGGTTATTTTGATGTTTATCTTACTACCTCTAAATGTCATGTTCATGTCATTACTTCTTGATCATTCAGTTTTAGGCATTTTATTCACTTTCCTGTAATAAAGATGAGGAGAGTGCTCTCTTTCATTCCCTACCGTGATTCCCATCTCCTCATCATTCCAATACAGTCAAATCTTAGTTTTGGTTATATTAATATTCAGTGTTCATGTTTTGTGTGCAAGCATCATTTACTGCTGAGCCATGTAAAATACCGTAGTTGCTTTTCCTTTGCTGCTTGATATTTAATTTTTCTGGGAATTAATAATTAGGGCTTTTAACATTTGTTTTGTTTTTTTGGCATGCTTATTATTAACCCCAAACACTCACCATTTATGTAAATCTCCTCTCAAGACTTTCTTTTTTTTTTTTTTGAGACAGAGTCTCACTCTGTTGCCCAGGCTGGAGTGCAGTGGCGTGATCTCAGCTCACTGCAACCTCTGCCTCCCGGGTTCAAGCAATTCAAGCTGGAATTACAGGTGCCCACCACCACGCCTGGCTAATAGAAGAGACGGGATTTCACCATCTTGGCCAGGCTGGTCTTGAACTCCTGACCTCATGATCTACCCATCTCGGCCTCCCAAAGTGCTGGGATTACAGGTGTGAGCCACTGCGCCTGGCCAAGACTTTCAAACACACGAAGGGGTCTATCAGTTTAATCTTGAAGAAGCCTCCATTGGAGCCTTCTGGCCTGCTTCAGGCTAAACTAGTTGCATTCTGGGCCTGCTCACAGTCATTCTCATTCTTGATTTTTGCAGGAAAAAAAAAAAACAAACTTTCTGGAAGCTTATAGGGTATATTCTTTTTGTTTATTCTGCTGAGCAATTTTTAAATATTGAAACTCAGAACTTTCACTCTGAGAAATTTTCTTGCATTATTTCCTTGAAGTTTTCTGTTCTTAGTTCCATATTTTTATATTTCTGGAATGTCTATTATTTCGATTTAGATCAACTGGGTTGGTTCTCTGAGTTGCTTATATTTCTGTACTATTTTTCTTTTTGCCTTCTTGTTACTTTGTGTTTTCTTCTGTCTTAGTCCATTTAGTGTTGCTATAAAGGAAGACCTGAGGCTGGGCAGTTTATAAAGAAAAAGTTTATTTGGCTCCTGATTGTGATGTCTGGAAAAGTTCAAGACTGGGCATCTGCATCTGGTAAGGGCCACAGACTGCTTCCATGCAAGGCAGAAGGTGAAGGAGTCAGAGTATGCAGCTCACAGAGGAGAGGGGAAGCAAGAGAGAGAAGGGGAGTGCCAGAATCTTTCTTTCTTTTTTTTTTTTTTGATACTTTAAGTTCTAGGGTACATGTGCACAACGTGCAGGTTTG
>NW_012122932.1:497111-500110 GCF_000951035.1 Colobus angolensis palliatus
AAACTTTCTATTGGGTTTTTCATTTCTCTTATCATTTAAAAACGTTCTAGCAGATCTTTTTGCACATTAAATTTAAGAAAAAAATTTTTAATTCTTTTTCTTTTTCTTGTTTTCTTATTTTTTATTTTATTGTATTTTATACAGGGTCTTGCTCTTTTAGGCTGGAGTGCATTGCAGAAGTGTGAACACAGCTCACTGCAGCCTTGACCTCCTGGGTTCAAGTGATCTTCCCACCTCAGCCTCCCAAGTAGCTGGGACTACAGGTGTACACCACCACACTCACCTAATTTTTAAGTTTTTTTGTAGAGATGGGTCTTGCTATGTTGCCCAGGCTGGTCTCAAACTTCTGGGCTCAAGTAGTTGTCCTGTGTTGGTCTCCCAAAGTGCTGAGATTAGAGGCATGAGTGAGCCATCTCAGTGGGCCCAGAAAAAATATTTTTGTTTCATGAATGCCATATCTTCAGTAATACTTCTGAGAGTGTCACTAATAGTTTCTTTTCAATTTCTCCTTCTATCAGTCTGCTTTCTCCAAGATGCTGTTCAATATTTTCAGCGTATGTATTTTGGTTCCTTGTATTAGATACTATTTAGTTAATTGGGTAAAAAAAGTTTATTGAAGGCTGTGTGCACCCGTGTTAGGTATGTTTATTTTGGTTTTCTTTTGATTTTTTGAGACAGAGCCTTGTTCTGCAGCCCAGGCTACAGTACAGTGGCATGATCTTGGCTCACTGCAACCTCTGCCCCCTGGGCTCAAGCAATTCTTGTACCTCAGCCTCCCGAGTAGCTGAGATTACAGGCATGCACCATCATCCAGCTAATTTTTTGTATTTTTAGTAGAGACAGAGTTTTGCTACATTGGCCAGGCTGGTCTCGAACTCCTGGCCTCAACTGATCTGCCTGTCTTGACCTCCCAAAGTGCTGGGGTTACAGGCATGAGCCACCACATGCAGCCAACTTTGGTGTGCTATTTAGGGTGAACCAGCTGGGCTCTTTCCTTGGGGGTTCCCTAATGGTAGTGTTTTGTTTTTTTTTTTCTTTTTTGGACTGGCTAGATTCTCAGAGAAGACTCTTTCAATTTCCTGCTTGGAGTATGTTTGTCTGGCTGCTCATGTTCAAGATGCTGAGTGGAGGAAGAGGAATGGGGTTTTCAACATTTAGAACGTATAATTTTAGTAATCCTTCTGTTTTCAGTATGATTTCCCACCCTTAACTATGGTTGGTGTCCCAAATACAGTGACTTTAAAAAAAAAGTTTCCAATGAATAAATTGCCAGTATTCTGCCAAGTTTCAGGAAAGGCAGTTGCCCGCTGTGCCAAGTAGGGGAGGTAAACTGGGATCTAACTGCTTCTTAAACAGACTCTCAACTAATCTGCCCACTTGCGGCCTTATCTTCACTCCCACTTCCAGAGATAGTGGTACTGTCACTTCACAAGTCTTGTAGACAGTCTGCTGTGCATTTCACATTGCTTCTCAGCTTTTCCCACTGTGGACTTAGGATTCAGCTTCCTTGAGTCTCTTATACCAATGACCTCAAGTCTATTATACCAACGACCTCTTATCTATTTACTTTCTAGTGTCCAGCTTTTTTTTTTTTTTTTGGCAGTTGTCTTCTTTCTCATTGTCTTTGTCCCTGTAGGCTTATGCTTTAAATATTCTTTGATTATTATTGTAAGATTAAGTTTTGGGAGAGAATGGAGCTGATGTAAACAACCGATCTCCTACTTTAAGGGGAAGTCTCCAGGGCAGGGATTCTGAATGAAGGTCTGACGACTCCTCAGAGAGCCAGGGATGTGCTGGGTGCGAGGGGGTGTCTTTGCACCCCCTGAAACTGTATGCAAACGTTTGTGTCTGTATGTGTCCATTCCCACCCTTACTAAGTCTACAGCTTTTATCAAATTCCCAAAGGCTTCTGTTACCACTTCTTCTTCCTTTTTTTTTTTTTTTTTTGAGAAGGAGTCTCACTCTGTTGCCCAGGCTGGAGTGCAGTGGCGCTATCTCGGCTCACTGCAAGCTCCACCTTCCAGGTTCAGGCCATTCTCCTGCCTTAGCCTCCCTAGCAGCTGGACTACAGGCACCCACCACCATGCCCGGCTAATTTTTTATATTTTTAGTAGAGATGGGGTTTCACCGTGTTAGCCAGGATGGTCTCAATCTCCTGACTTCATGATCCACCGCCTTGGCCTCCCAAAGTGCTGGGATTACAGGCATGAGCCACCACGCCCGGCTTTCTGTGACCTCTTCTAAAATTAAGTGCCATTTCTCTAGAGGCCAAGTAATATGTTACATGGGAAGAAGATATCATAAGCTTGAAGATATTCAAATTTAGGAAAACAGTAGACCAAACCCATACTCGTCAAGCCTGCTAATAAATGCAGGTTCCAATCAGAGGGCTCAAACAGCCCTTGAAAACCAGTGTATTCCCATTTATTGTGCCACATATTACATAATTCTCACCTGGGTACCGAGAAACACTATAATATCCTTGAATAGCCTCACACTGGGCATTGGGCAGCAGAGTGGTGCAGATTGAGGTTAACCAGTTAGCATGTGCCTGGCTTTAAGGGGCAGAAGTTACTTAGCATCAGCTGGTAATTGCTGTGTGGAGACATTAGCAGAATGTGAGCAAATCTGATTTTTCCTGAGAAGCTGGCAATTTAGATTTCTAAAATGTGATATCACCTCATCTCTCTTACCATAAAATAAAAATTTAAAAATCACGTGACCCAAACTAAACACATATGTAAGCCAGAGGTAGCTCACAGATCACAAACATGTGATATTTGATCCAATCCAATCTTTTTTCTTTTGCATGTTGAGAGCCTGCAGCCCAGAATGAGGAAGCTCCCATGTTCAGTCTTTGCCATTCTAGTAGGTTCTAGGCTGGCTCTTGGGTCCCTGAAGGCAGCTCTGGATCTTTCTTGTATAGACCAAAGGGTAGAAATCAGTAGAAATCAGTGGCATTGGAGTATAGTGTGTGTGTGTGTGTGTGTGTGTGTGTG
>NW_012122932.1:500550-502201 GCF_000951035.1 Colobus angolensis palliatus
AAATGTGGCAAATGCAACTGAGGAACTGGATTTTTAATTAATTTAACTTATCCAACATATCTTAAAGTGTGTTATATCATCTTCCATGGGTAGTATATAGATAATTAAGTGGGTATACAGAACAATATGTCTATTTTTATAGCTGTACCCACCCCCCTGTATACACACACACATGCATGTATTTCGAATGCATAATTTCATCGATATTGTTGACTGGTTGAGACCAAGTTTTAAAAGGGAGTAATTAAAGAAAAACGTTTAGTAAATACATTCAATAAATAGTACGTGGGTTGTACACACAATTGGCAAATATCGAAAAGGTCATAAAATGACTGACATTTTGGAATAAATGAGCTATATAGATATTTATCAAACTGCATACATGCACCACTGGTAACTCCAGACATATTGTTTTACCATAGAAAATATCCCATGGACAAATAAAATAAACTTGAGAAATTTTCAAAGAGTACTTTTTTGGTTGTTGTTGCTGTTTGTTTTAACTGCAAAACTTTTTAGTCTTTTCAGAATGGAGCATTTTTCAAACATATTTGACCAAACGGTAATCTATTCCACTTTTTTTTTTTTTTCTTAATAACCATGATTCCAGGGATGCTAGTGTTTCTCAGAACTCAGTTTAGGAAACAATGTGGCAAACTTTTTCTGTAACCAGCTAAATAGTAAATATTTCAGGATTTGTGGCCATAAATTTTTGTTGCAACTACTTAATTCTACCATTGCAGTACAGAAGCAACCATAGACAATATAGAAATAAATGGGCAAATGGGCATGGCTGTGTTCCTGTAACACTTGATTTGTAAAACCAGGCAGTAGGCCAGCTTTGGTTGTCAGGTCACAGTTTGCAGACCCTTGATCTAGATGTCTTCTGGGGGTCTCCCAGATTTTCTGGGTCTTTTCTATCCCAAGTCTTTCCCAGTCTTAGATGGTTCTTAGATCTAAGGCTTCTAAAGGCATCCTGAATGCTTTGTCTCTTGTTCCTTGAGTCATATATGCCCACTTGGGTGATCTTTGGGAGAGACCTTAGTCCTGGATGGTTGGGAGGTAGAATCTTGATTTCCTTGTCTTTCTGACTTTTCTCTTAAAACAAAACAAAACACATCTCTAGCCTACAGACCTTCCCCCAGCAAGCTGTGTCCCTTCTGGTGTTTAGAAACCTCTTCAAATGGAGATCAGCATGTTCTTCTACAAGAGGAGTGGGACAGACTCTTAGAGAAAACTCTGAGTGAATGAGAAATCCCCATGTAGCCCAGGCAAACTGTCATTTGAAAAACTGAAGAATCATGTTAAATTTCACAAATTGTGTACCAATCCCCTAATGGACTCAGTGAGGAGCAGAGCTGTTGAAACTTTTCTGTGACTCATGGTCTGTGTAAGGTTGTCCTTTGATGTACCATGCCCTACTGAGACCTATCCTGAACCCAGCGTGGAGTGGCTAGGATGGCACTGGGCAGCTCCAGGGCTCTGGGAAGTGGAGGAGAATGTTCTTTTGAGGATTGATTATTCAGTCAGTCAGAAACACTAGCTAAGAAATGTAGCCTCAGATCTTGGTTGACCACCACCAAACTATAAAAGTAGATTTAAAAGAGGGAAGAGGATGTGGCAGAGGCAGAAGTGCTGCAAAAAACATTTG
>NW_012122932.1:503502-506657 GCF_000951035.1 Colobus angolensis palliatus
CAGGCTGGTCTTCAACTCCTGAGCTCAGGTGATCTTCCTGCCTCATCTTCCCAAGTAGCTGGGACAGCAGATGTGTGCCACCATGCCTGGCTAATTTTTGTATTTTTAGTAGAGACAGGATTTTACCAACTTGGGCAGGCTGGTCTTCAATTCCTGAGCTCAGATGATCCACTCGCCCTGGCCTCCCAGAGTGCTGGGACTACAGGCATGAGCCACCGTGCCCGGCTCCTTGCTCCTTTCTTTACTCTCACTTACCTCACACATATTCGCGCTGAAGCTCAAATATGAATATAAGCAAAGCATCCAGCCTGACTTGACATACAGCAGATGCTTTTAAATGTCAGCCTTGCTCTTAGTCCCACTCTCCCTTGTCTGATCTTTCAGGGTGACTTCCCTAGAGTCTTCAGGGTGAGCCATTAGAGAGCAGGCCCCCAAGCCTCAATCCTGAAGGGTTCTTTGGGTTTCTACATTGAAATAAATCTATATGATATGGAAATGGTTCTACAGCTGGAACTCCACCCCTTCATCGAGGCAGCCTGGCAAAGGGACAAGGGAAGTAGGGATGAGATGAGAGCAGGAACACATGAATCCTTACGTAGACTTCCAGGAGAGCGCAACAGAATGTTGGAGGGATGAAAAGTGATTCCACAGGCTAGGACTCTTAAGGCAGGTTTTTAACCCTGCCCTGTCCTCGCTCCCCTTCCCACTCTGGCATGCTCCTAATCCCATCTCCTGCTCTGCATCTCCCGAGAACTGACGCCTCAGAGATGAAAGCCAAGAGAACGCAACAAGCCATCGGCGGTGCTCACTCAATTGATTTTTACACAAAATTTGCCTTCATGCACGAACGATGGAAAATGATCCCATAAATAATGAATAACAAAAACAAATGCAGGGAGGAAATCAATAGTCACACACTTGATACTGCAGGGAGATAGGAGAGGAAAATATGGAGCCCATTCCAGCTAAACGGCACCCCGGGGAACCCCTTTCTAGCTCTTCCTGCTGGGGAGGGAGAGGCACATCTTGCCCTGGCAAGCCCCCAGAGCCAGTGAATTGAATCCCTGCTGGGGAGACTGGAAGAATTGAGTCTTATGGAGCCTCCGGCTTCAGTAGACCTTAGGGAGGTCTGGACTTTTCCCAATGTTGGAGTAGATCTCAAGACATTGGAACCACAGGCCCCTTAAGGGGTGCTCTAAATTCTAGCCCACAGACAAGGATACATACCCTTTCTCAGAGCTATCTATGACCTCAGAAGCTAGAATGGTCTTTCATAGCTGCCAAAAGGCTTCCATGCTCTCTCCCAGGTTCCTCCTTTTATCTAATCACAGCAGTAGCCTCCGGATCTGGTTACTCACTCAGCTGCAACAAAGGCCCCCAGTGTGGTGTGGGGATAGGGGTTTGAACCCATTTACTCTGCCTGTGTGACTTTTGGTAAGTCACTTAATCTCCCTGAGCTTTAGTTTCTTCCTCTGTAAAATGGGGCTGTTTACTATGGGACTTGTGAAAATAAACACACACACACACACACACACACACACACACACACACACACACAAAACCCCCACAAAATCTCTTGTGCTGGTAGGAGGAATAAAATGGCTCCTGCCTGGGCTATAGTAAATGGCCAAAATAAGCTAAGTAAAATCACCCCCAAATGATATCCAAAATCTGTGCCCTTCCTCCATATCCACTGCCACTGAGTTCAGGGCGCCACCACCTCATGACTGGTGTGGGCAGTAGCCTCTGAATTAGTCTCTCTGCCTCTGGTCTCTTTCCTCCTGTTTCTTGATCCTCACGGTCCTCTTGCTCCTGAATAACATGTCTGATTATGTCATACCTCTTTTTAAAAAAGTTTTAATTGTATTCAATTTCTTTGACTAGGTGTTACATTCACATAGTTTAAAATTGAAGAGATGCATAATGGAATACAGCGAAAATTCTTCTTTCTACTCTTCCCATCCACCCAGAGCTATTATCAATGTCTTTTTGTATCTTTCCAGAGATGTTTTATTAATTATAAGACTATATTTGCTCATATACATGTTTGTGTATGTGTGTATAAATATATATTTATGGATTTGTATTTTCATGTATTCTTTTTCTCTCTAGATGGTAACAATCAATGCATATTGTTCTATACTTTTCTTATTACACTTGTTATATCTTGGAGTTTATTCCCTGTCAGTATATAAGGAATTCACTGATTTTTTGACAATTATCCATTGTATTCCATTCTATGGATGTACCATAATTTATTTAACTAATCCCTGTTAATAGAATTGAGTTTTGTTTTTTCCAGTCTTTTGCTTTTGTGAGCAATGCTATTATAACTAATCTTGTTCATAGGTAATTTTACAATATATTGATAGGATAAATCCCTAAATGTATAATATAACTGCCATGTCAAAAGGGATGTACATTTTTACTTCTGGTAGATATTGCCAATTTGTGCTCCATAAAGGTTATGCCTTGAGTGCACTCACCAGTAATGTGTGAAACTACCTGTTCCCGCAACTCTTGCCAACACTCCCAGGAAATCTGAAGCATGTTACACAAGTTCCTTTACCTATCTTTTCAGCCTCCATTCCACTTATAGTTGGCAGGAACTCTCTGCTCCAAATACTCAGAAGTATCACTGTATCCCCATTGTGTCACACTTTCCAGCTGCTGTAGCTCACATGCTGTTTCCTCCATCCATCCTTCAAGTCCTTGCCTAAATGCAACTGCCTGTGTGATACTTCCCTATCTTCCCTAGGCTGAATCAGTCAGTAGCTCCTTTCTCTGTTCTCCCACAGTCTTGTGTACATGAGATTTTTTATAGCACTTAGCATACTTGAAATATTTGTTTGCCTGCTTACATTCTAGGTCTTACTCTTCTCTGTATATCCTCAGTGAGAACTGTAAGCTCTGAATTAATGCATACTGGATGGACATGCAAGGCACTGTACTAAATCCTGTCGGGGGAACAATGATGAAAAAGGCAGGATCCTTGCTCTTGAGGAACTGGCAGAGCTTTTAGAACTCCCTGGCTCTGGATAAGTGGATGCCTGTTCATTTTAATAATTTCTATAGCTGTCACAGAATTCACATGAACTTGCCATAAATTATATACGGAGGTAAGGGAATGCATCTGCACCCTGGAGAGAGGAGAT
>NW_012122932.1:507225-511485 GCF_000951035.1 Colobus angolensis palliatus
TTCCTTCCTTCCTTCCTTCCTTCCTTCCTTCCTTCCTTTCTTCCCTGCCTCCCTCCCTCCTTTCTTCCCTCCTTCCTTTTTTCCTTCTTTCCTTCCAAACAGGTGAGGAAAAGAATGACTTTGCCAAAGTAAATAGGCAACTTTGAAATGTCAAGTGCATGACAATAACGCATTGTTCAGCTCTCCGCTTCTCAGAGGACATATTTCATCATAAGGCCAAACGAGATAGTCAGATGCCAAGAAGTAACAGCAAGCACAGTTTATAGTTCAAGAAACCACACAAGGAAAGAGAAAAAGTTGAGATGAAAAAGAAGCAAATACTGAAAAGTTATGCTTGAGTATGCTGGGACCAGTCACAGAACTAAACTAGAGGAGAATTTTGAGCTTCTCATTCTCTTGACTACCTGATTTGAAACCCCAAACCTATCAGAGGAGCCTGATCCTTAATGTGGATTATTATTTTATAAATTATTAAGAAGGGCAATATCTCTCCATTTACTGAATGTCATAACAAAAGAGATAGGAGGGAAACCAAGACATTGTCTACCCAAAGAGCCCCGCATTTGGACAGTGTAAAGTCACTAAATAATTCAGCAGCTATTTGAAAGTATAGTGTTTTGTAATTTCGACAGAACCATCTTAGTCTGGCTCTCTGTAGTGCAGAATTTTAAAAAGATGCTCGCCGTAGTGAAGATCTATTTCTAGGAGAAATGAGGTTTGGTAGAAATGCTGGTCAGGAGAAAGAGGGCTGTCTAATTAGAGAGGCTTGTGTTTACTCTGATTTTAAATTTTCATGAAACTGCTGAGTCTAACCATTTGCTAGTAATATCTTTTATTTCTTTCTCTGTGCCCACATGTTTGTGCTATGACGGTACCTGTCTGGGTCCTGTATGCCCATGGAAAGGGAAACCGTTGTGTATGAATTGACTGTTACTTGCTGACAGAAAGAAGAATGGAGCAAACAAGTGTAGCCATGAGGAACTGTTGCGGTGGGGCTGATCATGTCCTGGTCCGGCTTATTCAGAAACACCACCTGGCCGTGAGTGGTGGCTCATGCCTGTAATACCAGCACTTTGGGAGGCCAAGGCGGGCGGATCACCTGAGGTTGGGAGTTCTAGACCAGCCTGACCAACATAGAGAAAACCCATCTCTATTAAAAATACAAAATTAGCCGGGCGTGGTGGACATGCCTGTAATCCCAGCTACTGGGGAGTCTAAGGCAGGAGGATCACTTGAACTTGGAAGGCGGAGATGTTTGGTGAGCCGAGATCGTGCCATTGTACTGCAGCCTGGGCAATAAGAGCAAAACTCCATCTCAAAAAAACAAAACAAAACAAAACAAAAACCAGAAACACCACCTCATCAACGCCTGGAAGAGGGCGCCTCCTGCTGGAGCTGGGGTGGAAAGAAGCAAAGCAGAGAAGGACTGATCCTAAAGGAAGCCACCAAAGTGTTATTATTTTTTTGTTTATTTATTTCTGACCTCACTATAGAGAGGATTTCATGCAGTTTACCATGGTACAGGAAAACTTAAAACATTCTGAGTATGACTGGAAGACAGTACAGCATTACAAATAAGAGACTACTGCATTCATATCTAGGCTCTACCACTCACAGGCTGCATGAACTTGGGCAGATGACTTAATCTGTGTGCTTCAGTTTTCTAATCTTTAAGATGTGGATCATAACCATGCTTACCTCCCAGGGTTGCTGTGAGGATTATGCCAGAAAATAATGTGAACTAGCAGAACAATACCTGGCACATGGTACGTTCTCAGTACTATGATGATTCCTTTGTCCTCAGCTCCTCTGACTCTAAGACTTAGGGTAAGTAAGTAGCTAGTTTCAGGGAACAGAGCCCTGCGTTTAATGTGACTATTGAGTGAGAGCCTTCTGCAAGTACTTATTGGCAAGACAGACTTCTGTGGATGAGTTATGTAAGTGGCATCCCAGAGGTCCCGGCATGGATGCAAACCAATTAAGTTAAGCACTTACCACAATCACAAGTGCAACTCATAGGTTTAAAAGTGGGAAGAGAGTACATGTGAACTTGGCTCTGTAGTACTTTGCTTTGTCAAACCTATTAGAAATATAGCCAATGAATTCTTCACTCTCGTTCTAAATTTTGGAGCACTTTTTAATCTAATGAGGCATCGAGTTCTTGATCTACCTCTTATTAGCTGGGCAACCTTTTAAAATACTCTCTAAGATGCCATTTCCTCATCTGTATTTAAAAAATTTAATGCAGGAATCAGAAATCACCATAGGAATTTTGAAGCACAAAGGGAGTTAACACTGGAATTAAGTACTTTAAAAATTATTGGAAGGGCTGAAGGTGGGGTTCTAGATTGAGTATGTAGAAATGACTCCTGAAACATCGCAGATAATTATGTGACCTTTTTCACAATCAGGATGGTGAGGAGCCAGCAGCTTGCCACCGGCGTACCCGAGGTCCAGAACACACCATCTCAGGTACTATTCACACTATTCGGACATCAGCCTCCACTGCCACTGCAAGTATCTGGACACTGGACCACTGAAATCAGTTGCCAACTCTGCTACAAATGCCTCTGAAAGCTGTAGATGAGACATTAGTATCTCCATAATTTTTCTTGCAAGGTGAAAAACAGCAAACATAGCAGGAAATTGCCCTTTCCCTCATTTCTGCCTCCTGAATCTTGCCCAGATGCTTTTACTCCATGGAATCTAGCTCACATCTAGACCCTAACTGCAAGGAATTCAGGAAAGGAGCTAGTTTTCTAGCCTTTGGAAAACAGAAAGGTCCCTCAAAGAAGGTGGAAATTGGTGCTAAGTACCAATTGACCATATCCATCCCAGAAAGTCATGCTTGTAACTACCTTATAGAGTTATTGTAGGGATTAAGATAATAAAATACATTGAAGACTGCCTAGCAAGTGGGTAATCAATAAATTAATTATTTCTACCACTACTTCTGCAGTGGGATTCAATACTTCATCTTCTAAAAATACGCAAAGGCAATCATGCTTTCTTCAGCTGCCAGGCTAATTTTGCCAGGGTGGGAGAATTCTCTACTTGGCTCAGAGGCCTCAGTGGCCTCAATGGCTACCTTCCTACCTGAGATCATGCCACGGGTGGCTATTAAAGCCGTCCTTGTCTATGTGCAAGAGCCTTGGAGAATGCTTCCAGGTCATGCCTCCTCTCCCTCATTCAAAAACCCCTCTCCCTATCCTGAACTCTACAGTTCCCATCCGGTTGCTTCAGGCCCAGTTTCTGATTCTCTGCTT
Organism: Colobus angolensis palliatus; assembly: GCF_000951035.1. Classification (NCBI taxonomy): domain Eukaryota; kingdom Metazoa; phylum Chordata; class Mammalia; order Primates; family Cercopithecidae; genus Colobus; species Colobus angolensis. The sequence continues at coordinate 510,492 of NW_012122932.1, forward strand.
GACCCCCTCCTAGTGACACTTGAGCCAAATGAATTGCTTGGCTTTATCCCAATTTCACCTCTGGCTGGTGTTATTCCCACCCCATATGCAGCCTAGGCCTTGAAACCCTGTTCTAGGAATGCAGCCTAAGTTTCCTAGGACAGGAGTTCAGCAAATAAACTATATATAATCAGACAGAAAATGAAAGAATGACAAAAAAAAGAAATGGAAAAAAATTAGCCAGGCATAGTGGTAGGCACCTGTAGTCCCAGCTACTTGGGAGACTGAGGCAGGAGGATCACTTGGACCTGGGAGGCAGAGGTTGCATGAGCCAAGATCGCGTCCACTCCAGACTGCTGGGTGACAGAGTGAGACTCCGTCTCAAAAAAAAAAAAAGGTCCCCAGAGCTCCAAGATAAAGCTCTAGTAAAACAGGTTGGTCCAAGGCAAACACATACGGGAAATGGGGAAAATGGATTTTCAATGCCTTTCCACCCCCATTTTGTTGCTGTTCTTGAGTGTTTCTCAATTACATATTGAGCTTGGAAGTTGCCTTTTTACTCAGGATTATAACAGACATTCTCAACAAAGCTTAGTTAGTCTGTATTTCAATTTTGTTCAGGATCTTAGAAAGTGATAGAATGGTCAGTTAGTTCAGGGGTTCTCAAGCCTGCCTCTGCCTTAGCTCAGCTCATTTGAATCAGAATCTCAAGGGGGCAGGTGAGGTCTGGGCAACGATATTTTCAAAAGCTGTTGAGGAAGAATAGTTACAATGTGCGGGGTACATTGTAGAGTCGAGTACCACAGGGTTAACTAATCTGACGACCTAAGTAGGGTTGATGTATTAATGTGTGCAGATGTCTGTTTTTTTTTGAGATGGAGTCTCGCTCTGTCGCCCAGGCTGGAGTGCAGTGGTGCCATCTCTGCTCACTGTAAGCTCCGCCTCCCGGGTTTATGCCATTCTCCTGCCTCAGCCTCCCAAGTAACTGGGACTATAGGAGCCCGCCACCACGCCT
>NW_012122932.1:511960-590590 GCF_000951035.1 Colobus angolensis palliatus
GCCAGTAATTTCATTATGGCATCTCCAGGCCCCACGGCAGTATAAAGCAATAGGTAAAGTTTTGGGGTGGGACAATATTTTAATATCCCTTGGGTTATATCATTCAAGCAGGTCACTTTTCCATGTATGCAGAGAACGAGACCTGGAAGCTAATATTTACTTATTGATAAAAAATATTTTATTTTGTAAATGAAATTATACTTTATTTTTCTGTGTAATCCTGAGCAAGTTACTTAACCTCTCTTAGTTCTCATTTCTTTCTTTATTTAATATGAAGAATAATAGTAGTGACCTCAGAGAATTGTACTGTGAAAATTATATGTAAAGTACCTGGCACCTTAGAAGTGAAAAATAAATTTGACCTGTTACTGGATGATCATTTATTTATTGGCGCTGTGTTTAGGAGCCATTTGAAAACTAGGTGATGTGAGCAGGTAAATAAATTGGATATTCTCATGTCTGTGATCAATGGAAGAAATTAAAGTGTTTCGTTCCAGGAACCCCTGGAGTGCTACTCAGCATGGAATAACCTTAAAGGAAATTTCCAATAACGATGGCAAGTTTAGGGTTACTTACTGGGTTTGTATATCCAAGTCGAAATGCCCTGCTTGGAAGTTGCAGAGTCAACGGAACAGGTAACATGTTCTGAGTTGTTTGCTCCACCACTTTTCACATGAACTAGATTACCCAGGTTTGTTATATGAATAAGACCAACATAGACACAGAAAGACAAAGGGTGACAGGAAATCCAAGATGTTCTAAATACCATACATTCGCCAGGGCATGAATGGCAATCCTGAAAATTTAGAAACAGCTCATGTACAAAAATGCCAGGTAGACTATGAAGTGTTTGCTCATTGATTTCATGAGCCATGATGAGCACTTACTGTGTACTTTGTGCTGGGCACTGAGGTAGTGCTATGAAGAAAAAGGTAAGACATAGACCCAGCCCTCAAGAGGACAGGGACTCCTGGGAGACTGACCAAAGAAGAGATAATTATTTTTATTTATTTTGAGACAGGGTCTTGCTCTGTCACTCAGGGTAGAGTGCAGTGGCATGATCACAGCTCATAGCAGGCTCAATCCTCCTACCTCAGCCTCCTGAGCAGCTGGACTACAGGCACACACCACCACACCATTAATTTTTGTATTTTTTTTTTTTTTTGTAGGGACAGGATTTTGCCATGTTTCCATGTTGCTCAGGAGATAATTATTAAACAATGAAGTTGAAAGTAATAGTTTCAGGCAGGACGTGGTGGCTCACGCCTGTAATCCCAACACTTTGAGAGGCTGAGGTGGGTAGATCACTTGAGGCCAGGAGTTCAAGACCAGCTTGGCCAACATGGTGAAACCCCGTCTCTACAAAAAATATGGAAATTATCTGGGCATGATGGCACATGCCTGTAATCCTAGTTACTCAGGAAGCTGAGGCATGAGAAATGCTTGAACTCAGGAGGCCGAGGGTGCAGTGAGCCAAGATCAGCCCACTGCACTCCAGCCTGGGTGACAGAGACTCTGTCTCAGACAAAAAAAAAAAAAGAGAAAGTGACGGTTTTAGGACGATTTCATAATATTGAAAGAATAAGAAGACATTGAGTTAAAATGTAGGATACAAGGTGGTATATAGGGTGTAATTCTCCTGATATTGAAATATGCTTAGAAAAAAGATGGAAAAGAAATACAACATGTAAAAATGCCAGCTAGTAATTTTATCAAAGTGGTGGGATTATGGCTAGATTTATTTCCCTTCAGTTCTATCATCTATTTATCTATCTATCTATCTATCTATCTATCTATCTATCTATCTATCTATCTATCTATTTTTGTTTTTGAGACAAGGTCTTACTCTGACACCCAGGCTGGAATGCAGTGGCTTGATCTCATCTCATTGCAGTCGCAACCTCCCTGGGCTCAGGTGACCCTCCCACCTCAGCCTCCCAAGTAGCTGGGACTACAAGTGTGTGCTACCGTGCTTGGCTGATTTTTAAAAAAATTTTTGTAGAGACGGGGTTTTGCCATGTTGCCCAGGCTGGTCTCTAACTTCTGGACTCAAGCAATCTGCCAACCTGGACCTCCCAAAGTGCTAGGATTACAGGCATGAGCCACCAAGCCTGTCTCAGTTCTCTACATTTTTTATATATTATTTTCTTAATGAAGAACTTAAACACAAATATTTTTTTAAATGAACACTCATTTTAAAAAGATGTCCTGAAATGAAATCAGATATGATCTAACTCTCTATCTCTTTGTTACCTCCAACTTCATATCTGCCACAGTTTAGATTTCCTGAAAGCAAAGACTGAGATATACACTTGGGTCAGATGTTTTCTTTGGTAAGTGATCCCAGGAAGCTTAACTGAAAGAATGAAGAAAATGAGACACAATGCAGAAAGGCTAATAAATACATTTGATAACCTTGGGCTCGTTATCACTGGCACAACTGGAGCCCAGCCTCCCTGGAGACCCTCTGAGGAACAAGGTACATTGTGCCTCAGTGGAACTGTCCCTCTGAAAGATGGGAAGCTGGGTATTTATCCACTCACTCCTATGCCCAACTATGGTGTGCCTGGGCTAGGTGCCATCCTTAGCCTTGGAGAAAGCCTAAAGGCAGAATAGCTGACAGACATCAGAGGGGGCACATAAAGTGACCCTGTGCAAAGAGCTACCCACCACAGCGCTGAAATCACACATAGGCGGGGCACAGAAAGCCCCTGCAATATCCAAACAGGTCTCCACTGAAGGGTTCTGTCCTCACGTCTCCTGTGCGGTGTTTATCAACAACTCAGAAATCCAGAAGGCTGGCAAATTCAGGAACAGCACAGAGTTGGGAGAAAAAAATTCAATGAGTACCAAGTTCTGAAAGATCTCAAGAGATTGGAATGGTGAACTAGATTTAAGGGTAGAATTTAAATAGGCAGGAATGCAAATTAAAAATTCATATATAGTTCCAAACAAATGCAAAGGGAAAGGATTGGAAAACATGGCTTAACAGATGAAGATTTTAAGCAACCAAAATACACGTGGGTTTGAGTTAAACCTGAACATAATATGTGTTTAGGTTTCTGTTTCCAATAGAAATTTTATTCCATCTCACATTGCAATTTCTGTTCTGAATAAGGGAATAAAAGACCCATGGGACTCTCAACCAGTAGCAAGCTGGGCTGGGTGTGGGTTCCACCGTAGAAGGTGGTACTCCACCATTGGGTACCTGGAGGCACAGACTAACCAACTGGAGCAGGGTACAGGAGAATCCCCAGTGTGGCCTGTGAGTGATAGAGAGGCAGAAACCATGTTCTTTTGGCTGAAGGGACTGAGGGAGCTTAGCCCAGAAAAGAGAACCCTCAGAGAGGCAGGAGCGAAGGCAAGACAGGAGTGCTTACCTCAGATATCTCAAGTACCGAGCACGGTGGCTCGTCTGTAATCATGCCTGTAATCCCAGCACTTTGGGAGGCCAAGGAGGAAGGATTGCTTGAGCTCAGGAACTCAAGACCAGTCGGGGCACATAGCACAACCACATCTATACAAAAAAAGTACAAAAATTAGCCAGGTGTGGTGGCACATGCCTGTGGTCCCAGCTACTTGGGAGACTAAGGTGGGAGGATGGCTTGAGCCCAGCAGGTCACAGCAGCGGTGAGCTATGATTGTGCCACTGCACTCCAGCCTGGGTGACAGAGTAAGACCCTGCCTAAAAAAAGAAAAGAAATATCTCAAGGGTGCTTGAGGGGAAGCAGTGAGAGGGAGGAGGCATTATGGTCGAAAGCATGGGATGCAGACTTAGACGCACCTGGGTGTGTGGGAATCCCATTATGGTGGTTGCTGACCCCCTAGCCTTGGACAAGTTGTCTGTAAAATGACACACTAATGATGCCTATGTCATGTGGTTGTTGTGTGGATCAAATGAGATGTATACATAAATTGCTTAGCACAGTATCTACACACATATAAGAGATGCTCAAATAATGGTAGCTAGGAACTTACATGAAAGAGGAATTTGACTTGATCTCTGTGGCCACACATTGTTGACCTGAGACAACTAGAAATAAGTGATTTGAGCTCAATCTACAGAAGGCCTCTGACACGATCAGAGTCATCCAAAAATTGGGTAGACTGCCTTTGGAAGAAAAAAGTCCCCAGTACTGGCCATAGCCAGTCAGATGGCCTCTGGCTGAACCCTTGGAGGAGATTCCAGAGCTCTTTAAGTCTACATCAGGACTCTTCACTAGGCCTCTGCCATGCCCTGTGTTCAGCCTGGCGTCACCAGTGGTGAAGGTTTCCATGGGAACCACGAAGGGTTCAGAATTCTGTGTCTGAACACTGCATCCCAGAGGGAAGAGACAAGCACTGAAGTAGTCTCCTCAGTAATAGTATGCATTTTTTAAACTGTCTAATTAAATATTAACCCCAGAGACAGAGCATTAATGGGTCTCCTATGTAAACTGTGTGCATCTCATAACCATCCGGGAAAGGGCTTAGGTAGATAGAACACTCCAAGGAAATTAAAACTATATACACATCTCCTTACTCTGTGCCATCATGACAAATGGCACAGAGGGCTGCCCTGGGGTCACTGCCCTCTTCGTATCTCCGTTATTGACCGGAGCAGCCCTTCCACTGGCGCTTCAGGTGAAGTAGGGTGGGGGTGTCATGAGGAAGGGCCTGGAGCAAACTTGACATCTTTGATCCTTTTCTGCCTTCCTTTCTCACCTACTTTTTCTTCCATCTGTGGAATTCCAAAATAATAGATTCGCTAGAGGGGATGGAGGCAAAGGGTGAAAGAAGTAGAGAGGCGGTTTAGGGATTAAACATAGGCGTGGTGGGAGACAGTGGAGTAACTGGGAATCAGAAGACATAGGCTTTTGCCTAAGCTTTGTGATCTTGGACAAATTTCATTGATCACTCTGGGCCCCAGGCTCATTTCTTGAAAAAAGAAAATGAGGATCTGAATGAAAGAGATTTATTTCATTTTTAGAGACAGGATCTAGCTCTGTTGCCCAGGCTGGAGTACAGTGGCATGATCATGGTTCACTGCAGCCTTACACTCCTGGGTTCAATCGATCTTCTTGCCTTGGCCTCCCAAGTAGCTAGGACTCTAAGCACAAACCACCACACCCAGCTAAGTTTTTTAATTAATTAGTTTTATTTCTTGTAGAGAAGAGGTCTCGCTATGTTGTCTAGGCTGGTCTCAAACTCCTGGTCTCAGGCAGTCCTCTTTCCTCCCCAAATGCTGGGATTACAGGTGGGATCCACTGTGCCTACCCAAGTAAACACTTCTGAAGATCTTCTATGTGCCTGGGTACAGTGATGAATAAGGCCTAGTTTCTAACTTTGAGGAGCTTACTATATAGATCACAGGGTCTTAATCTGGAGTCCACGTATCCTTAGGTTGTCAAAGTATGACCTTCCAGGAATCTGTGAAATCTTTGCATTTGCACATCAAATTTGTGTGTATTTTTTTTTTTTTTTTTTGTCAGGGAGGGCGGGGACTTGCTTTCTTCAACTTCAAGTTCTTTTTATTTTGAGATGGTGTCTCGCTCTGTGTCCCAGGCTGGAGTGCAGTGGTGCGATCTCAGCTCACGGCAGCCTCCACCGCCCAAGAAATTCTCTCCTGCCTCAGCTTTCCAAGTAACTGGGATTACAGGCGCCCACCACCACACCTGGCTAATTTTTGTATTTTTAGTAGAGATGAGGTTTCACCATGTTGGCCAGGCTGGTCTCAAATTCCTGACGTCAAGTGATCCACCCGCCTTGGCCTCCCAAAGTGCTGAGATTACAGGCATGAGCCACTGTGCTTGGCCTCTTCAAGTTCTTATAGGGATTCATGACCCTCCAAACAATTAAGAACCCTGGGCCCTCTTTCAGTTCTTCCCAAACTTGCCTCTGTCATTTGTGTGCTCTTTATCATCTTTGCCGTATCTGCACATCACTTGTGCATAATTTAATTTTTCTTTAAAATAAAATTGGATGCAAGATATCTACTTTGACAAAACCCATGAAATTGTGAGTTGGTGATATATAATGTAGTTATATAAAACAAATCCATTAAAATAAAAGTAAAAAATGTTCTTTAGCATGCTATCCCAAATATCCCTCCATCACCAGCGATGCTACACATCTCATCAGCAGCAGCAAGCACTGGTCTGGTGGTTCCCTCAAAACCCTTCCAGCTGCAGGCACATTAGGAATTTTCCACCCACCTTACATCCACCGCTCCTCAAGTTCCCCTGTAACCAGTCAAGGGACAGATATGAATGTCACGCCTTTCCCCATTGTCTAACTTTGTGATCAGACATCGTTTGAGGCAGCTGCCAAACCCCAGCATTGTCCCCACACCCAGGCCGGCAGCAGGGGACCCCGCGTCTCCACCTTGAGGCTCCACCTTGAGCCTCCCCTCCCTGCTGTGGAGGCCTGCACTCCTGGCCTTGCCGCCGCCTGGCTGACTTTCTCGTGAATGACAGGGGCTGGCAGACTCAGAGGAAGGATGCGATGCAGGCGCGGGGAGCGAGCGGCACTACAGAGGAAACGCGGGAGCAGCAGCACCTAGGCGCATCCATAATTTATAAAATGCCAGCAGCAACAAAGGCAAAGAGGGACCAGAACCGGGAGAACAGAATCGCATAAAGCTTTTTAATGGTCTTTTTCTATTAATGTCAGATGGGCGACCGTTTTTCAAGTGGGTGGAAGGGTTCCAAGGCCCCACAGTTCAGTCACAAAAGCTAAATGCTGCCATTTACCCCTCCTCCCTAAGCTTTACCGAAGAGTTTAGTTGTCCTAGAAGCCAAACGTAATATTTGAGGTTCATGTGGGCATCTGATTCTTCTAAAGGAGCTGCCTTTAGAAGAATCTAAAGAACTATAACTGGTTCTTTTGTGATTAGTTATTGTTCAGTGTAACTGAGAGCATCCATCTCTTTCCTCCTTGATTTGTGAGATTATTTTTCTACTTTTAATATTCAGTGATGCTGAATATTACAGCATCACTGTAATATTACAGCCCACGGAGGGCTACTCATGTGGAGGACGCATTAGGCATCAGAGATGTTCTTCATTCCAAGGTGTTCCTGGATTCAAGAGGAAAGCCTTGGAGAAAACTTGCCAATAAAGAATGTACAGGAAGAAAATATTGGCCAAGGACATTGTTTTTCTACTTCGAATGTCTACGATATGTTGATCCAATGAGCAAGATACTTCTGGAGTATGATGATGGCTAGTACAAGTGTTTTATGATCAAAGAAAATTCCGGGTTCGGTGGATGGAATTAGGCCTAAATAACAAAAGAGCAAGGCTGGGTGCGGTGGCTCATGCCTGTAATCTCAGCACTTTGTAAGTTCGAGGCGGGAGGATCATTAGGTCAGGAGTTTGAGGCCAGCCTGGCCAACGTGGTGAAACCCCATGTCTACTAAAGATACAAAAAAATTAACCAGCGTGGTGGTGCACGCTTGTAATCCCAGCTACTTGGGAAGCTGAGGCAGGAGAATTGCTTGAACCCAAGAGGCAGAGGTTGCAGTAAGCCGAGATCACACCATTGCACTCCAGCCTGGGCAAGAGGGCAAGCCTCCATCTCAAAACAAACAAGCAAACAGAAAAAAAAAAAACAATAAGCAGCCAAAGAAGAAATCATCCAGGCTGGGCATCGTGGCTCATATCTGTAATCCCAGCACTTTGGGAGGCTGAGGGGGGCAGATCACCTAAGGTCAGGAGTTTGAGATCAGCCTGGCCAACATAGTGAAACCCTGTCTCTACTAAAAATACAAAGATTAGCCAGGCGTGTTGGAGTGCACCTGTAATCCCAGTTACTCGGGAGGCTGAGGGAGGAGAATTGCTTGAACCTGGGAGGCAGAGGTTGCAGTGAGCCGAGATTATGCCACTGCACTCTACCCTGGGTGACAGAGTGAGACTCTGCCTCAGAAAAAAAAAAGAAGTCATCCAGGGTGGCAAAAGGAAGAGAAATTGATGCCAAAGCAGATTTGAAATATTCACCAACCTCAGATCACTGATGCTTAATTTGGATGCCAGGATGACTCATTCCAGTATGTATTAGTTTCTTAGGGCTGCTGTAACAAAGTACTTCTTAGCAAAAATTTCTTATCGAGCCAAATTTTCTAGATGGGTGGTTTAAACAACAGAAACTTCTAGAGGCTAGCATTCCTTGATAAGGTGTCCATAGGGTTGGCTCCTTCAAGACTCGGAAGGAAAATACATTCCTAGTTCCTAATGTTTTCCTGGACATCTTTGGCATGCCATGAAGGTGTTGTCAATCTCTGCCTTCATCTTGGCATTCTCCCTGTGTGCATGTCTCTGTTTAAATTTCCCATTTTAATAAGGACACAGTAATCTTGACCATCAGCAAAGATTCTGTTTCAATTAAAGTCACAATCACAGGTACTGGGGGTTAAGGCTTCACTATCTTTTTTTCCAGGGACGCAATTCAACCCATAGCACAGTGTACATTGTATTATTTTTCTACCTTCCCACAATTTCCCTAGACAAATTCTTCCGTTCAGTCCGTTAGAAGCTGGATGAGCCCTACATTCAAAGAATTTATAGTCTAAACCAACAATGTTGACATAACTAGCACAAGCGTGCCCCCAAGGAAGGAAACTTGACTTTTGAGAACAATTTGGCAAAATCTATTAAGGTTGAAGATGTGCATATCCTGTAACTCAGTCATTTCACATCTAGAGACACAATAAGACATGCAGAGGGATGTTCACTGCACCACTGTTTACATTAAGGAAAACCAAGAAACAACCTAAAGTTTCAGCAGTAGGGAAATGGGTAAATTGATTATGTGATTCTGTATGACAGATTAAATAAATGCAACATCTATGTGTCTCAACACCAATAAATCTCAAAAATATAGTATTTTTTTTTTTTTTTGACAGGGTCTTGCTGTGTCACCCAGGCTAGAGTGCAGTGGTGCGATCTCGGCTCACTGCAACCTCCGTCCCACCAGGCTCGGGTGATGCTCCCACTTCAGCCTCCCGAGTAGCTGGGACTACAGGTGCATGCCACCATGCCTGGCAAATTTTTGTATTTTTAGTAGAGATGGGGTTTCACCATGTTGTCCAAGCTGGTCTTGAACTCCTGGGCTCAAGGGATCTGCCTGCTTCAGCTTCCCAAATTGCTGGGATTATAGGTGTGAGCCACCACATCAGGCCAAAAATGCCTTCTTAATTTACATTAAGATAGTGGTTACTTCTAGGGGCTGGAAGGAAATGGAATGGTGAAGAGGCTCAAAAGTTATATCTACTGTAATATTTGGGTCTGGGACAAATACTTTTATTGATTTATTTATTTATTTTGAGATGGAGTCTTGCTCTGTTGCCTACAGGCTGGAGTGCAGTGGTAGGATCTCAGCTTACTGCAACCTCCGCCTCCCGAGTTCAAGCGATCCTTCTGCCTCAGCCTCCCCAGTAGCTGGGATTACAGGAGCACATCACCACGCCCAGCTAATTTCTTTGTATTTTTAGTAGAGATGGGGTTTCACCATGTTGGCCAAGCTTGTCTCAAACTTCTGACCTGAAGTGATCCGCCTGCCTCGGCCTCCCAAAGTGCTGGGATTACAGTGAGCCACTGCACCTGACCTGGGACGAATACTTTAAAATTTGTTAATTTGTGTGGTATGTCCTTTGTTTTATTACACTATTCTCTGTGCTTTTTTCTTTCATTGAAAACAATAATAAATTTAAACTGCTTTATGAAAAACATTTTAGAGATCTACTATAGATTTTTTTAAGTTTTCACTTTTTAAAAGAATTCACTTCATATGTTTACACAAATATGTACATGAATTTTCATAGTATTATTTTTCATAATAACCAAAAAGTGGAATCAACCCAAATGTCCATCAACTAGATGAATGGATAAACAATTTGTATGATGCTTATGAAATGGAATATTATTCCGCCCTAAAAATAAGTGAAGTGCTGATACATGCTACAAAATGGATAAGCCTTGAAAACATCATGCTAAAGAACATAAGATAGACACAGAAGAACACATATTATAATATATGATTCCTTTATATGAAATGTACAGAATAGACAAATCCATATAGAAAGTAGATTACTAGTTGTCAAGAGCTGGGGAGAGTGAGGAATAGGGAGTGACTACTAGTGAGTTTGGGGTTCCTTTGGGTATGATGAAAATATTTTGAAATTAGATAATGGTCATTGCTGCACATCTCTGTGGATGTACTAAAAACCACTGAATTTTATAGTTTTATAGGGTGACTTGTATGGTATATGAATTATATCTCAAAAAAATTTTTTTAAAGGATTCACTTATATGAGCAGGGTTCCTTTAATTAACAGTTCTCTTAGCACTTTGCTTTTGTGTTTGTTTTTGTTTTTGAGCGCTGGGATTATAGGCATGAGCCACCGCTCCCGGCCTCTCTTAGTGCTTTGAAAGACTGAGTATTAAAAGAGCATCTAGGCCGGGCGTGGTGGCTCACGCCTGCAATCCCAGCACACTGGAGGCCGAGGTGGGTAGATCGCGAGGTCAGGAGATCGAGACCATCCTGGCTAACACGGTGAAACCCCATCTCTACTAAAAATACAAAAAATTAGCCAGACGTGGTGGTGGGCACCTGTAGTCCCAGCTACTTGGGAGGCTGAGGCAGGAGAATGGTGTGAACCTGGCAGGCAGAGCTTGCAGTGAGCCAAGATCGCAACACAGGACTCCAGCCTGGGCTACAGAGCGAGACTCCGTCTCAAAAAAAAAGAGCATCTATATGTACAGAGAAGATCAAAATGTTAGGGATCGTTATATCTCAGTGGTTGGATTAAAGGCAATCTTTTGGTCTTTTTGAAAAATTATTTTTCTATATTTTGTAAATGTTCTACAATAAGCATTCTAATTTCACAATAATTTTTAAAAGAATTGTTTCAAGATATTAATTGCTTAACATAAGTGGACAGCACAGAAATTTATTTTTATTTATTTTTGTAAATTTTTATTATTTTATTTTATTTTCCCATAAGTTACTGGGGTACAAGTGATACGTGGTTACATAAGTAAGTTCTTTAGTGGTGATTTGTGAGATTTTGGTGCACCCATCACCTGAGCAGTATACACTGCACTCTATTAGTAGTCTTTTATCCCTTGCCCCCCACCACCCTTCCCCCCAAGTCCCCAAAGTCCATTGTATCATTCTTATGCCTTTGTGTCCTCATAGCTTAGCTCCCATATATCAGTGAGAATATACGATGTTTGGTTTTCCATTCCTGAGTTACTTCACTTAGAATAATAGTCTCCAATCTCATCCAGGTCACTGCAAATGCTGTTAATTCATTCCTTTTTATGGCTGAGTAATATTCCATCGTATATATACATACCACAGTTTCTTTATCCACTCGTTGATTGATGGGCATTTGGGTTGGTTCCACGATTTTGCAATTGTGAACTGTGCTGCAATAAACATACATGGCACACAGAAATGTAGAGCTAAAAGTAACAATAACTGCTAAAATTCACTGGGTGCTTACTTTGTGCCAAGTACTGTGCATTGTTGTGCATTGCTCACAAAGACAAGGACAAACCTCACTTTAAAAACATCGATTATGGGGCTCAGAAACATTAAGAAACTTGCCCAAGAGAATATAGCTAGGAAAACCTAGAGTTAAATTCCATCTTCAAAAGCCATAGTTCTTAACTGCCACACTATCATGCCTCTGAAGACTGAAGCTCAGGCAGAAATGTGGCCATTCCAAACTTGGGAGCCCAGAGAAAAATGGGTGTTTGTTAATTCATCAACAACAAAATCCCCAAATCATTTACATGTATCTTTCCAGAAACACACCTGTAGTTTACTTTGTCATATTTGTCCATAATCTTTTTGCAACTCTTTCTCTAGAATTAAGTTAAAAAGAGAAAGATCTTGACATTTCTTCTTGCATACAATTAAGCGATCACTGGGATACATACAGGCCAATTCTAGTCTGGGATAACAAGGAAGTGTACAAGGTTATTTAACTACAAAGGCATTAGAATTCTCAGCTTGCTACATGTGTCCAGCACAAAGAAAAGTGGGTATTTGATTGCTCTCCAGTTTCTCTGTCTGGGGATTCAGCCAAATGGAATCATCCAGACTCAAAACATACTTTGGGGCCTGAATTTCCTATTTCAGCTGTCTCCACTAATCAAATGAGCCAGGTAGGGGAGGTGCACAGCTCACATGCTCCATCCGTCAATGTCCCAGGCTGAATTTTGGGATTTGAAACTCTAATTCAGAGGAAGGAGGAAGATTGACCAGAGGGAGGGCAACAGCATGTTCTGCTGTAACACATGGAGATTTGTCTATATATTTATGCCCAGGAAGGAGATAGACAATGAAGAGGCAGGTAGAAATTATAGCCAAAGAATGGGTGCTGCCGCCAAGAAAAGCTATACTGGAGGAAATCTTGGTTTAAATGTTTATTATTCAAGGCTCAACTACATGAGATCTTGCATGCAGCTTAACACTCCGGTACTTGAATCTCCTTGGGGATGTGGTGAATGCCCAGTCTCTATTCCCTCTTTCCGCATCTCAGTTTTCCTTGGGACATATCCACTTCCCCTCTTCATGGGGCTGTCAATTAAGACATCCTTCTCTCCCCTAGACAAAGGTTAGTTTGTGACCCAAGCAGGCTGCATCCTGAGGGTGCTACCTTCAAGAGAGAGTTCTTAGCAGTTCCTGCCACATAGGTGTCCAAAACTGCTTTGGTTCCTGTCCTTTCTGGTACTTTAGTTTTATGCGTTTGTTTATGTGAGCTCTCTCATAGCCTTTGGATAAATCCCTTTTTTTTTTGGTTTTTTTTTTGTTTTTTATTTCTGTTTAGTCAGTTTCCTATCACCTAGCTGATGAGTCGCCCTCCTATAATTCATGTTGCTGTGTTTCCATTTCATGATGTTTCAATGGTTAAGAGAAACTTGAATTTAGAAACCATTCTGAGGAAAATCACAAAAATAACTGGTGGGTAATAGATTTTTGGAGCCTACTTAAGGCAATATAATTTTGTTCCAAGAAAGGAAATTTGAGATGAGTTAGAATAACTTTCTTTGGCTGAGTTAGTGCTTTCAACATGGAAAGTTGAGGAAATTATCATGGAAATTTGGCTGGGTGCAGTGGCTTATGCCTATAATCCCAGTACTCTGAGAGGCCAAGGTGGGCAGATTGCTTGAGCCCAGGAGCTTGAGACTAGCCTGGGCAACATGGTGAGATCCTGTCCCTAATTTAAAAAAAAAAAAGAAATTATCTTGGAAATTTGGAAATTCACATGAAATTGTTTTCCTTGAGATATTTTGACACCTGGGATCAATGTATCTTTTAATGTGTCTTTTAATTCTCTTTTAAAAGAGAATTTGTGTGAAGATTTGGCCCCAATTCTTTTTTTAATTCCCCTTCGCATATAGGTATAACGAGTTTCTTCAAATAATTGTTTACATTTGTTGTCTAGAATTTTCATCTCCTAGTTACTCCTTAATTCACTGCAGTCTGGTTTCTGCCTTCTCAGCTGCCACAGTTAAATCCAGAGGGCCCTTTCCAGGCCCTATTGTTTGGCTTTTTGACAATATTTCACACTGTTGACCACTTCTTTCTTCTCAAACACTTTCTTCCTTTGACTTCCATGACTTCACATTCTCCTGATTTTTCCCTCTTATTTCTTTGGCTGATTTCCTCTCAGCTTCTTTTGGAGGTTCCTTCTTCTGCCTATCCCTTAAATGTTGATACTTTCCAGCGCTTTGACTTAAGTCTTCCTTTCTCCATACCCAACACAGATGATGACTTGTTTCATTCCCATGGTTTCAATTACCATATATTTGCAAACAATTCTTAATGTGCCTCTCCCCACACCTCTCTTTCTCTTTCCTATGTTCCAGATCCTGTGTATAGCTGCTCTTTGAAATATTCTTTTGGATATGTCACAGACCACCTCAATCCCAACATTTCCAACATTTATTCTTCCATGTACTATATTTCAGTAAATGGTATAATGAGCCACTCAGTTTTCAAAGTCAGAAACTAGAGCATCCTCTTTGACTCTTCCCTTTCTTTGACTCTCCAAAGCTAATAAATCACTCAAGACCTGTCAATTCAACCCCCTGAAACATCTTGTGAGTCCATTCATTTCTCTCCAGCTCCATTGCCATATGCCTAGTCCAGACCACCATTGTCTCTCACCCCCATGACTGCAACAGTCTTCCAGCGAGTTTTGCTGTCCCTACAGGTGTTTTCCTCCAACTTTTTATCCACATCAAGTTGCCAGAGTGAACTTTTCAAAGCACAAATTAATGATGTCTGTTTAAACTCAACAATGCTGCCCCTAAGAAGAAGTCCACATTCTTGATATAATAGCTAATCTTCCAACACACTCTTGCCAGCCTCTCCAGCCCCATCTCCATCTGTTTTCTCTTGCCTCCCTGTGCTTTAGGCACCATGAACTCTCAAATACTGCTCTCTGTCTCCATCAGGCTCTCACACACGTTCTTACTGCCTGGAACACTTTCATCCTTCCTTCTTTTCACCTAACTCCTTCTAAACTTCTGCATCTCTTTTTCCTGGAATCCTTCCATGAGATTTTCCCTCCTTCCTTCTTCTCCTCAAATGGGTTAGTATTCTATGTAAGACTCGGTTATGTATTCATGTAAGACTCTTTCTCCCCAGTCATATCCCTTGTTACAGCACATTGAAATCATCTGTATTTAGCCACATGACTATGAAATTGGGGGAGATCAGGAACCATGGTTTCTCACCATTGTATACCTAGTATCTAGCTAATAGTACTCATTCTGCATTTGTTGAATGAACTAAAATTAATTACGTAAAAGAATAGTTGCTCCTTATCACTACCGAGAATGCAAGAAGAGGAAATAATTAAATAGAAGCATGGGAAGTTTGATTAAGCTATTTGAAAAATATTTCTATAAATTTGAGTTAATAAACGCTAGTCTTGCTCTTCTGGGGAATGATGTGATCTCCTCAGGAGACATAAAAATACAACAACAGCGAGAGTCTTAGCTGCTTAGCAAAGCAGCTAGAAGAGAAGACTAGATGACATCTCCAGACCTATGTTGGTTCTATGAATTCATGAAAAGCTTGCCAAATTTGGGATCTGGCTGATTCAACAAAGTGCTTTGAATCTACTTCTATGTGATAAGTTTATATGCACATTATAAAAATGTGCATTATTAAAAGATGAATAGCTTAAATTCTGAGAGGAATTATTATAATTTTCCTTTACATATGTCTTTGACTACTATGTTTCCTGTTTACACTTCATCATACTCAATGAAAATCATCTACCTACTCTGAACCTGTATCCCTGCAGCTGAATGTGCTGGAGAGAATCCCATAACCACATTGGCAGGTCTTACCTTAAAAGGATGGCTTTGAAGCTCAAATGGCTCCTTATGCTGCCAAGCAACCTTTTATTTGCCCTGGATTCATTCACTCTCCTATAGCCGAGGCAACTATTTTACACATTTTCCTCTCTAAGTCTCCAACGTCTTCTCTGCAATCCTCATTTTTTACTGGTGAGTCAGTTTTATACTTCATTGAAAAAGCTGAAGCAATCAGCGACCAAACCTAAACCTCCCATTTTCCTCCATCTACTCTGCCTTCTTGTTATTGTTGACAAACTTTTCATACACTATCTAAAGCCGATTCCTTTTCTTTTGAACTACATCCTTTTCTTTCTCACCTACTTCAAGACATAACTCCAGCAAATCTGTCCTTTCTCCCCATATAATCAATTTTTTACTCTCTATGACACATTTTGTGCTCTGTTTTTCCTACCTTACAAAAACCTTCTCTTGACTCCATTCCACCAGCTGCTACCCCACTCCTTTGCTTCCCCTTTTGTCAAAACTTCTCAAGAGTTGTCTATGCTTCCTGTCTTCAATTTCTCTTCTCTCAATTTCTCTCTTTTTTAAAAAAATTTTATTTTCAGAAAATAGAGATCAGGTCTTGCTCTGTTGCCCAGGCTGATCTTGAACTCCTGGGCTCAGTAATCCTCCTGCTTCGGCTTCCGAAAGTGCTGGGATTACAGGTGTGAGCCACCGCACCCAGTCTCTCAATCTCTCTTGAACACAACTCAGTCAAGTTCCTCCAAACTGCTCTCATCATGTTTACTGATAACCTCCGTTTGGCTAAAGCCAATGGTTAATAATCAGTCCTCATCATTCTAAACCCATAAGCAGCATTTGACCAGTGGATGCCTCCTTTCTCTTTGATAAACTTTTTCACTTCGCTTTCAGGATAACACGTTCTCTTTATTTTCTTCTATCTCACTGCTTAATCCTTCACAATCTCCTTCTCTCGTTCCTCCTCTTCTCTCCAAGCTCTTAACTGCAATGTCCTGGGCTCAGTCCCTGTACCTCTTCTCCATCTGCACACACTATATTGGTCATCTTATCATGCTCTGTCTCAATTCTGTTGACTCGCACATCTTCATTTCCAGTCTTCATCTCTCTCCTGAACTTAAGACTTATATATCCAACTGCTGATTCAATATCTCCACTTGGGTGTCTAATAGACACTTGAGACTTAATGTATCCAAGGCTGAACTCCTGGTCATCCTCACTAAACCTGCCCTAGCCCAGCCATCCTTTCCCATCTCTGTGTATTGTGTTTCCATCTTTCTAGTTGCTGAGGCCAAAACCCATCACGTCATTCTTCACTCCAATTCATCAGCAAATCCTGTTAGCTCTGTCTTCAAAATATGTCTTCCCCTTCTTATACCTCCATGGTTACCACCCTATTCCAGGATGTTGTCATTTCTTACAGTAGCCTCCTAACAAATAGGTTTCCCTGCTTCTACACTTGCCCCTCCTTGCTCTGTTCTCAACAGAGCAGTTAACAGAAGTCAGAGTATGTCTCAAAATCATTGCTCAGAACCATTCCCTCAGGGTAAACACTGAAGTTTTTGCAGTGGCACACAAGGCCCTGTGTGGGCTGGAGTCTTGCCCACTCTCTGACTTCATCTTCTATATCTCTTCCCTGCTCATGGCATTCCAGACACTGGCTTCCCTGACGTTATGTGAACATGCTGGGCCACTCTGCCTTAGGATCTTTGCTGCGGCTCTTCCCTCTGCCTGGAATGCTCTTCCCACAGACATCTATTTGCCTATCTTTCTCACTTCCCTTAAATCTGTGATCAAATCTCACCACCTCCCCTTCTGAATATCCTCTACAACACTCCCCAGGCCCAGCACTCATTCTCTTTACCTGCTTACCTTTGTGTTTTTTAAAAAACAAAACTTATCACTTTCTGATTTACTTATTCTTCTTACTGTCTATTTTCTGACTCTTTGTGGATTTATATTCTACAAGAGCAGGGAACTTTGTTTTCAGATGTAATTTTCCCAAGCCTCTAGAATGGAAAGGATTTCTCATCTTCGACACTACTGACCTCTGGGCTGCATGACTCTGACGTAGGAGGCTGTTCTGTGCCTTGTAGGACGTTTAGCAGCATCCGTGACCTCTAACCATGAGCTGCCAGTAGCACACTGCCTCCGAGTTGTGACGACCAAAACTGTCTCCAGACGTTGCCCCGTGTCCCCTGGGGGCACAAATAGTCCCTAGTTGAAAACAACTTTTCTAAAAGAGCGGTTGCCACTAGCAGACATTCAATAATTATTTGTCGAAGGAATGAAAAAAGAATGAGCAATTCTTAGGTACCTTTATTCTTCATGTATTCCCCCAGCACTCATCATTTACCACAGTCATTACCAGGAGCAGCTCTCAACCTAGAGCAGTGAAAGGCTGAATCTCAGGCATTCGTAGCATACAATGGCTGTCTCTGTTACTGCTTTTGTGAAAGACAACAGGTAGGAGAGAAAGATATGATGGGAAGGGTAGTAAAATAAAATCAGGATAAAGACGCTCTGAGAGGCATGCCACCCAGCAAGGTATTGCTTATGAGAATTGTGTGGATTTGCTCAGTGAGATTTGTAGGCCTTGAGGAAATAAGCATTCTTTCACACTGCTTCCTTTCTGTTTTACAGCCATTGTTCTTCCCCATCATACCTATGGATCAGTTTGAGGTTTCAACATTGGGTTATCTCCAAGGATAGTTGTAATAAAAATAACACTAATAATAATAGTGTTTGTTGAACACTTACCGTGTCAGGCCCTACGCAGTATCATTGAACTCATAACAACCTTTTGAGGCAGTTGCTACTGTTAGCACCATTCTACATATGAAGAAAAGAAGGCTCAGAGAGGTTAAGTAACTTGTTCAAGGCAGCACAGCTAGTAAATGTCCAAGGCAGCACAGTTAGGATTGAGAATGAGCTAGAATGACATAGTAATGAGTATATGACATATCATATTACTTATGTATAACAGGTACAGCATAAGTAATATAGTGACAATCACAAGACCTGTGCAGAAGCCAGTCTCATTAATTAATAGCCATATATGCCATCTGAGGCGATCACTTCTTTTCCACGGTCAGAAAATACGTAGCACATTATTATAAAGACAGTAATAATGAAAGACTTTTGCTGGTTCTTTGATTAGAATGCTTTTTTGTTGTTGTTGTTGTTGTTTTTTGTTTTTAGGACAGAGTTTCGCTCTATCGCCCAGGCCGGAGTGCAATGGCGGGATCTCGGCTAACTGCAAGCTCCGCCTCCCGGGTTCACGCCATTCTCCTGCCTCAGCCTCCCAAGTAGCTGCGACTACAGGCGCCCGCCATCTCACCCGGATAATTTTTTGTATTTTTAGTAGAGACGGGGGTTTCACCGTATTAGCCAGGATGGTCTCAATCTCCTGACCTCGTGATCCGCCCGCCTCAGCCTCCCAAAGTGCTGGGATTACAGGCGTGAGCCACTGCGCCCAGCCGCTCTTTTTTATTTTTAAACAAAAAGTACTTTGTAGGAAATAATGAAACCGTTAGTGCTGTTCAGTGAAAAGACTTAGTGGACTTTAGCATGATTGCACAGGTAAGGAAAGGCTGTCACTGCCAAAGAGTATTTTTCCTACAGGATGTTTCCAGGGTCCAAGAGTCCTTTAAGCTAAAGTACTGATTTGTTGATTCATTATTTTTTATGTTGAAAGGTACATCGGATACATGGTACAAAATGCAGAAGAAAGGAAACAATCTAGAGCGAACAAGTGTTCCCTCCTCTGCTGCCTCCCAGCAACTCAGCTCCTCTTTCTGGAGGCGATTCTTGTCTCCAGTTCCACATGACTCCTCGCAGTCCTGTGCTTAAACAAGCATATAGAAGACTTCAGGGCTTCATCTGCAGAAAGCTTTCCTGTTTCCAGAGCATGTCCACATGCATTTTCTCATCTGAACTTCTCAGCGAACACCCCGAATGCATGAAAGAAATTTGTTGATAAACTCCACGCTTGTCCCCTTCATATGATTCATCCAGGGTCCTGAGATGAGGACTGGCATTTAACCTCTGGAAAGTATGTGGAGCCCCTATTTTCATTCTCAGTCGTGTTGTTTAACAAGGTCTGACCCTTCTCCTGCAAGTTGCTGCTCTCTCTTCATCCTTTTGGAAAAATCTGATCACAAAATGCCCTATGGGCATTAAGTCATAAACTCCAAATAAAATGGATAAGCACTTGATGAGGTCGGCTTAAAAAAAAAAAAAAAAGTAGTGATCCTTGAATTTCCCTTCACATGCACGTTTCTCCCCTCCTTTGCTGGGCTCAGATGCCAGCTTTATGTTGCCATGGTCCGAAGAAGGACCTGTGGGTCTCCCCTGGCAGATGCTGCCACTGTTTTAGCCTGAGGGCCCTGCAGGCAGCCCCTGGCAACATTTTTAATTCAACATCAAACTGCAACTTGAAATTTGAAAAAGAGGGGGAAAATGACAAGATGTCAATGTCTCAGAACCTAGCAAGCGGGGCTTGTAAATATACCCAATTTGGATTTCTTTGAGCTGGGGGAAGTTTCTCATTTTTGTAGCCACTGGGAGTGACTGAACCCAATCAAAGAGACCTTAAAGGATGCTGGAAGAGCTCAAAGGGGATGCTATGTCTCAAGAAGAGAGCTCCAGACCTGGTCAGAGAGCCTTTTAAATAAGGCAGGTGGCAAGCTGGCCAGGACACATTCTTAAGTCAAAAAGGCAGATTGCAAAACAATGAAGGTCCCATCTTTTTGGGGAAAAAAATATGTGTGTGAATGCACACCAAAAAGTTTGGAAGGCAATACTCTGTAATATTTAAAATCTCTTCTGATATCTTTATTGTCTGAACTTTTTGTTTACAAAGATCCTATATATTACTTTTATAACCAGAAAAAAAGTACTGTTTGTATAAAATTTGAAAACAAAAAAGATAACAAAGCCGAGTTCCTATTCCCTCAGCACCCACAGGCTCCTGGAACAGAACATAGCAAGTCCTCCATTGCCCAGGCAGCATGGCTTAGTGTTAAATCTCCAGATACAGGTCCTGGGGCTAGTTCACCTAAAAAGGTGCCTGGCACAACGTGAGCAGCAGTTCTGCCACAGCTCCCAACTTCCATCTGAGTAGAAGTTCACAGCTACCCTTGCTTTCATCATTTCCTTTCATACCCACAGCACATCTGGAAAGTATATGGAGCCACTCTTTTTATTCTCAACTTGCAGATAAAGAAACTGGGTCTCAGAGAAATTTAAGAGGGAAGCAGTGCACTTGAACAGAAACCTTGTCTTCTTGAAGTCCACAGCTTTTATTACCACATGCTTCAAGATGTGTGTGCATTGGAGAGCGATCTTGTGGATTCCTGACCATACACTGCTCATTCGGGTGGTGGTGAAAACACTTTTCTCTAGAACCACAAATGTAAACCTGTGACTCATTCAGGGCTAACACACCTCAAGGTAATACGACATTATCACCCCTGAGAGTTACGTTGCCAGATAAAGGCCTTGCTGTTCACTGAATTGTGCCATCCTACCTGGCCCCCAAAGTTGATTTTGTAGGATTTTAAGGGGCTGAAATTCTGGCAGGGGTTGTTCCTTGTTCACCAACCCAGCTCTGGTGCCTAGCACAGTGCTTGAAGTATGTGACTCTCTTTTTTGATGAGCAACTGAGACTGGATCAGAGGTTTAGGGGAGGGAGCATCTTCCTTCCCTTCTCTAAGCTCTGAGTCTGGTTCTCCCTATGGCTCACTTCTGACCCTCTCTGCTCATCTTCTACCACTGCCAACCTGTCTGCTGATTAGAACTTTGACTCAGAAATAAGTGGAATGGATAGTAGGGGTGAGGGTTTGGGAGGAGTAGAGTAAAAAAAAGCATTCTAACAAGAGAGTGGTGGGTAGTAAAATCTTATATATGTATAAAAAAGCCCTTTGTTCCCCCATCCCCCTGAAAAGAAGTGCAATTTCCCCTCAATTCTAGCTGCTCCGAACACTAGCTATAAAAATAAAAAATGAGAAATCGGATCGGTTGTTGTCATTTCAAATACAAATGGGCATGTACATTCAGCCTTTATGGCTAGATAACTTCCACTTCCAGTGCTCGGTATTTATTGGCTTTGACTTATCGATAGAACATCCTGGGGCCTGAAGTCCTCCTTCCCACAGAGCAAGACACCATCAGCAACCGCTTTCTCCTCTCAACCCATGAATAATAATGTGAATGATGATGACGGTGTTATTATTATCATTTGGTATTTAGCCAACGTCTTTCCCCGAAGTACTTAAAGCACTTTATAGGCATTGCCTTATTATTCCTCACAATACCTCCCTGGAGAGAGGGCGAGAACAGAGATTTGATTTCCATTTCACTGAGAGGAGAAGCAGAGACCCAGAGCAATGAAAGGGCTGCCCCAAGGTCACCTGGAGAAACTGGACTGAGGTTAGGACAAGAACCAAGGGCTCGTAATGGCTGTTTAAGGGTGCCTTCCCACCCACCACCAGGGAGGATGAGTCATTAGCTCATTCTCTGAGTTCTAAGTGTAATAAGACATTAAAAGGGAAAATTTGGCAGAGGTACCTTCTAAAGGGAGGTGCTGGAACAAAATACAAACATCTTCAAAGTAGGTACTGAGAAACCCCTCACTTACCTCAAGGGTGTAGAAAAGCCAGGAGTTGGCACTCAGAGGGTTTTTGAAGAGGATTTCTTCACCCCAAGGAGGTGATGGGAGCTGCACTTTATCTGAAGCCTAAGGAAAATGACTTTAAGCAGATCGCTCAAAGAGCTTAAAATGAGTCCTTTGCTGTTTGTGGTATACGGTGGACAGGTGTGAGTTGTGTCTGAGAAATTTAAGGATGGGAAATGAGGTTGGCTAGAGTGGCCTCTGGCCCCTGGCTGCGACTTGAGAAATAATTCCTCTCCTGGAGTTTAATGGAGCAAAGAATGCATGAGTGTTTCCTGTGATCAAATATGGACCAAGTGCAAGTATGGGGCCATCTTAGATGCTACCAAAGAGGACCACCTGAAGAGGCAAGGGGACCTTGATAGACAGAAGCTGGAAGTGGAATCCAAGATGCCCGGGGGCTATGGGTGGAGCCATGAGCAATCAGCCAGAATAGGAATGCATTCATTCATGTCAAGGAAACTGAAGCGAGCAATCTGCATTGATGGGGGCCTCCCAAGAACCCATGAAAGCCCCTGAAGAGGAACAGTCAGCTTCATGCTTCTGCCCTCTCTAGGGAGCACTGAGCACTACTATTGGGAGAACCTCCTGCTCCCTTACCCTGACAAGTCAGGGATGGGGGTTGAGAATTAGAAATACTTAAAGAAGCCTAGCACAACCCATTCCCCAAATCCAGGCCTAACTGGGGGCAGGGGGGTGAACATAAGTCCTGTCTAAATTGTCATCCAGAAGCCAAACTCTCTCCACAGGGCAAATTTAAATGGATAGAAGAGACAAGAATTAAACGTACGTTCATGAGATATGTTTATTCAACTTACACAAGTTTTCATGGGGCTGGGTTGTGCCAAAAAACAATGAAGTGTAAACCTGTGTTGCTCACTACCTTTTATACCCAATTTTATCCACTATTACAATAGCAGCTACTTTTTTTTGGTGTTTGTTTGTTTGTTTGTTTGAGACAGGGTCTCTCTCTGTCACCCAGGCTGGAGTGCAGTGGTGCAATCACAGCTCACTGTAGCCTTGACCTCTCAGGCTCAGGTGATTCTCCCACCTCAGCCTCCTGAGTAGCTGGGACTATAGGTGTGTGCACCACAGCCAACTAATTTTTAAAATGTTTTCTAGAGATGGGGGTCTCCATATGTTGCCCGGGCTGGTCTCAAACCCCAGGGCTCGAGTGATCCTTCTGCCTCAGCTTCCCAAAGTGTTGGGATTACAAGCATGAGCCACTGTGCCCTGCTCAGCTACAGTTTTTAAGCAGTGACTGTGTTGGGCACTGACAAAGCACTTCACATACACCATCTCATTTAATGCTCTCAGTTACCCTAAGAAGTAGCTATTTTCTCCAATTTTCTAGATGAAGAAACTGAGGCATAGAGAGGAAAATAAACTTGCCAACAGGACACAACTAGTAAGTAAAGCTAGAATTAAGCTCAGGTTTTCCTGCCTCAAAAGCCTTGCTTCTAAGCTATGCTGTGTCTCCTATTTCAGAATCACACAAGCTGGTCTGTGACCCCTTTAATGCCCAGTGCTCCTTCCAGTCACAACACATGTGTGACTTTTTTCTCCTCTTCATGTCTATCTCACAAAGTCTGATCAGCTCTAATTGAGTACCCTGAGCTCAGTACATTACCTTGGTACACAGCTGACAGTCAGTAACTAGTTACTGAATGGCTGATAACACTTACATAAAAATGTGAGCTTCGGAGTCGCACCAATATCCACTACTTATTAGCTGTGTGGTCTTGAGTAAATTACTTTACCCTTTC
This sequence comes from Colobus angolensis palliatus, assembly GCF_000951035.1. Taxonomy (NCBI): domain Eukaryota; kingdom Metazoa; phylum Chordata; class Mammalia; order Primates; family Cercopithecidae; genus Colobus; species Colobus angolensis. The sequence continues at coordinate 535,741 of NW_012122932.1, forward strand.
AGTCTGTTTCTTCATCTGTAAAATGGGTTGACAACGTCTCCCAAGGAGGGCAGCTGGGTGGACTGAATAAGCCCACTATCACCCTGTATACCTTCAAGAATTATTTGCTGAATGCATCACTAAGTCGAATTATCTCTTATGTTGTTTGTTATTCATACACATAAAGCCTCATTTCCAATCAGATCCAGGGCGTCATAATAGCACGGGTCAGCTCTTAGCCTCTATACAAGCGTTAGCCAGGCAGTGCTGGATGGATGCTAGCCACTATTGACATTATCTTTGTCATGGAAGACTGCATGGTCTGGAGTCTCTCCTGTGGATGTAAAAGAGTACACTGTCAGGGGGAAGTACATTATAGGGAAGTAAAGTAAGGGCACATGGCTAATATCAGTGCTTAATTAAATTGTTTGATGATAAAAAATATGTTATGAGCCAGTGCATACTTTAAGTGGTTTATATATCATCTCATTGAGTCGTCATACAACCCTATAAAGTGGACTTTATTATTGCAATTTTTTTTTTTTTTTGCTTGAGGAAATTGAGGCTTAGAGAGGCTAAGTAACTTACCCTTGGTCACACAAGTGTTACAGGGATGGTGATATTGAAATCCACTAACTATCACTGGACCTAAGAAGTCTACCCTTGGTGATTCCCACTTCTTATCTCCTTTATACATAATTCTAGCTAGAGCTAACTTAGTATTATATGTCTTTTCTTTCCTATCACTTTGTACGCATTTTTAGTGCAGGGACCATGCCCTCATCTTTGTGTCTTTCCAGGGCCTTGCTCAGAGTGTGCACTCAATGAATCCCTGTTAAATACACTGTTGGTCAGATCTACTCCCAAAGTATGTATCAAGTCTGGTCACTTCTCTCTAGCTCCACTACAGCTCCAGTGCAAACTGCTAACACCTTTTCCCTGGAGAACTGCAAACCAGCTTCCAACTGGTATCTTTGCTTCTATCCCCTTCCATTTTTGCACTGCAATAGGAGTGATGTTTTTATACTATTTATAATAGCAATAATAATTTTAAAATATTAAACGAGTGTATCGTTCTTTTCCCCAAAAAGGAGGGTCCCAAACAGCCAATCTGCCCCTGTAACCTCTGTTAAGAGTGAATGGTGATGTTACTTCTGGAGGAGGGAAAAAGTGAGGCAGAGAGTCCATACCAGAGGCTGAAGAAAAGGGAAAGCAACTTGTTTCACTTCAGGGGACTGGGGTTAAAATTAGGGGACATAGACGGTGAAGCATAAGTGCCCCATCTCCCCTGTTAGGTAGATGAGTCAGTCTTCTGATTTGGACTCTGAAAGGAGATTGCCTTGCAGTGTGTCATCCAGATAAATGTGGAAAAGCCACATTAGGATAAAAGTGGTGGCATGGCAAGAGTAGGTAGAGTTAAATCACAAAACGTCTACCCTTGGCTCCCTTATAGCATGGAAAGTGTCCAGAAGTTCCCATGTGCTCTGTGGAGGGATACAGTGAAGCTATTTGGAAAACTTACTGATCATGGAAAGCTGTGGGCTGCAATGCTGACCCTCAAGTCAAGAGTTGAATGAGAGCCAAGGGAGACTGCAGAGAGCTTTGCAGCACTAGCAAGACCAAGGTTGGGGCAAGTTCATGGGGCTGGGGTGCTGGAGGTTGGGGAACACTACCAGGGCTAAAAGAGTGTGCACTCAATGAATCCCTGTTAAATACACTGTTGGTCAGATCTACTCCCGAAGTATGTATCAAGTCTGGTCACTTCTCTCTAGCTCCACTACAGCTCCGGTGCAAACTGCTAACACCTTTTCCCTGGAGAACTGCTCAATAGCTACAGCTTTCTGCAGTAGGGAAGCAATGAAAGAGTGACAGGGACAGAAGGCAGGGAAATTTGGGGCAGAAAAGGACGAGTTCCTGGAAATGGTGCATGAGTGAGAACTTGCATCCCTGTTTTCCTGCTCGAATGTTGCCTTCCCCAAAACCAATATGGCTCACCCTACCTCCAATCCTGTGCCCATAAAAACCCCAGGCTCAGCCAGAAGCAGAGGAGAAGTAGAGAGAGGAGAAGCATCCCTGTTTTCCTGCTTGAATGTTGCCTTTCCCAAAACCACTGATGGCTCACCCCACCTCCAATCCTGTGCCCGTAAAAACCCCAGGATCAGCCAGAAGCAGAGGGAGAAGCAGCAGCCAGAAGCAGAAGGAGGAGAAGCAGAGACTATGGTAGGACATTGGAGAGAAGTGGTGTGATTTCAGAGGGACAGCCTGATGACGTAGCTTTGGAGAGGAGTCCAGCCCGACTTCAGGGGAAGATGACTTTCTTGCTCCATCCCCTTTTCAACTCGCCTTCCCCTGAGAGCCAGTTTCATGGGCAATAAAATCCCCTGCATTTACCATCTTCAATTCATTTGTGTGACCTCATTCCTCCTGGACACTGGACAAGAACTTGGGTGGCATGAACACAGTGGAAAAGGCTGTCACACTGACACTCCACTGAGCTGTTAACACTTAAACCATCTGCAGACAGCAAAGCTAAAAGACCGCTGACCGTAACACTCCCTCTGGGTCTTCAGGGTTAACAGGCAGCCCCCTAGACACTGCCACAGGGCCCCACACAAAGTTCGCTCTGGTTGGTACCCAAAAGTGCTCACCCAGGCTCCTGCACCTGCTCACCTGTATGCGCCCTCCCATGAGGGGTTGAACACAGCAGTTCAAGCATGGAGTTCGTCCCTGTCAGTGCCAAAGCAGCTGGCTAGTTCCAGTGTCCACACTCTAGTTCCCACCTGTGAAGGAGTCAGGGAAAATCCTACTTCAGGAGGCCAAGGGCAGAGGCTAGAGGGGACTCTGAGACCCTCACAAGGACCTACACATAGGTCTAAGGCCTTTCCCTGGCCACCACAAGGACTTGTGTGTAACCTCCGCATATCCCAGGGGCCATCTTGGGGAGGAGACAGACCAAATCCTGGCATGTTCTGGAAAGGTGACTGTTTAGACCAGTAAAGACTGAGATATGAATCTTGAAAAGTCAAGTTTCTGTTTAAGTTAGGAAATGTCTAAGACTGGATCCATGTGAGGAAGTCAAGAAACCACATTTTTTTTTTGCACATATGAATGTGGTTGAGTAAAATTTCAATCCAACTGTATAACATCCAGCTGACATCACTGCCCTGCTTAAAAGTCTTCGAAGGTTTCCAGTTGCAGGTGAATTAAATCTAAGCGTCTTCCCACAGCCTATAAGGCTTAGCATTATTTGGGCCCAGCCAAATGCCCTCAACGCATCTCTGATCTTGCATCAGTCCTCAGAACACACAAACCTCTTTCCTAGGACCTGAATTTGCTGCCTGTCCTCCCTGGAATGCTCTTCACCCTAGATTCTCACCACTGAATTTTCCTCTCTCTTCACTTCAGGTCCTAGCTTGAAAGTCACCTACTCAGAGAAGCCTTCCTTGATGACCTAAAATAAGTCTCTTTCCCCATCATCTGTTATCCTCCCCTGTGGTACTCTATTTCCTTCACAATGATCACAATTTGGAATTATTTTGTGCTCATTCATTTACATGTTCACTGCCTGCCCCCTTACTTAGACTCTAACTTAACTCTAAACTCCAAGATGATTGGTTTACTAATAAATATCTGTCAGAGAAAAGAACGGGGAAGAGAGGGAGGGAGGTAGGGGAGCTCATTAAGGGATGTCACTAGCATGAATGGAACTGCTTAATCATTCCAGCACAGAGCACCCATCCCCCAGATGTTGGCTGCTAGTGGCTCACATGCCTGTTCATTTATTGAAAGCACTATCCTTGGTTACGAAGGGCCTCTTGGTGGGAGGTGCCTGGGACATTTTACCCCACCCTGGGGCAGCTCATGACATTTGGTTGACTGATGGGAGAGTGTAACAGCCCAGCCCCTTTAGCTGGGAGGACAGCCTCTGAGATGCAGCGGATGCTGCAGACCTCCCAGTGGGACCAGGTCTAGGCTAGACTTTTCCTAAACCCCATCTTTGCCCAGCCCCTTCTGCCCCATACTGCTTTTCTCCTCATCCCCACCCTCTCGCTATAGGTTTCTTCTCAGGACTTTCCCTCAATTAATCATTTACACAAGAATTCCGCCTCAGCCTCTGAGTCTAGAGAACCTAAGACAAGCCCCTTTCATGGACAATGTGCTGAGCATGGGAGATGGAGGAGGGCATCCAGAAAAGAAGGGAACAAGGCTGAAGCTAAGACAGGGACCACAGCCGTGTCGCCTTACTCCGTCCTGTCCTTCCCACTCTGATTCTACTGTGCAGATGCCACGGATGTGCCACTCAGAATGCCATCAATTATTGAAGAAGCTCCAAAAGAAGGGAATGTAAGCGAAGATGAAAGATTCCAATGGAAGACAGACAGGTCCCACTGCTTGGGGAGGACCTAAGCTATCATGTCTGGGAAAAAAGCATTTTAGTTTCCTGCTGCGAGAAAGCTCCAAATGCTTTGGAGGCTGAAGAAACAGCTCTGACGAAGACAGGAAAGCGCGGGCGGGGCTGATGGGTCTTTTTCATCTCCCCCCTTTTGCTGATCAAGAGGCAGTGCTGTAAAATGACAGCAAGGCCTGAGATGGTAGCAACCCTCTTATCTCCCCTGTTGTTTTATTTTGGGGACGGAGAGGAGAGGGAATACAGTCTAGAAGGTGACAGCCTCCAGAGTGGGAGGGGCCAGGGCCCTGGTCCTTGACTACTGCAGGGAAGGATGGAAATGTGTGGGAGGCGGTCTGTGAGATGGCAGTCCCTTCTGAACCATCCTGTGTTATGTCAGGCACTTGCAAGTGCAGGGAGAAGAAGAGCAAATGCAGATCAAGAGGAAAACCAAAGCTGAAACGCCATTAAAGGGCTATTTAAAGAAAGTGTTTTCTTCGGAAGCAACTTTTCCCGCTTTCTTTTTTGAAGGCTTAACTATCAAACAACAACTCCAAATACCAATACCTTTAAGGTACTTACAATGATTCAGTCACCACACTAGGCATTGAAATAAATCCCAGCCCTCAACTCAGAAATGCTCAGCACTGGTTTCAAACCAGTCGAGGAATCCGGTTATATCCAAGACGTGGCCCTCCCACCACATCTGTGGGTGAAAGTCCAGGTTTGCCATTCGGGTTCGATAGGGATGCTGGGTAGGTAATAAGCTCTGTGAGAGCAGGGAGCTTGGTCTGTCTCATACCGGGAGCTTGGTATTTCCACTGTGGGGAGCAGCAGCTGGCACCTCGAGGGGCTCAGTAGATGTCGGTGGAATAAAGGAATATTTCAGCCAAGATTAAGTGCATGACTTTGGACTCAGTTTATAACCCAAATAATCCAACTCCTTTTCTCACTAGCAAGGTTTCTCGGGTAAGATTTTTTTTTGTTGTTTTTTTGAGGTGGGGACAGAGTCTTACTCTGTCACCCAGGCTGGAGTGTAATGGCATGATCATCTCAGCTCACTGCAACCTCCGCCTCCTGGATTCAAGCGATTCTCATGCCTCATCCTCCGAAGTAGCTGGGATTACAGGTGTGTGCCACCACGCCCAGCTAATTTTTGTATTTTCAGTAGAGACTGGGTTTCACCATGTTGGCCAGGCTGGTCTCGAACCCCTGACCTCAGGTGATCTGCCTGCCTCGGCCTCCCAATGATTTCTTGATCTTTCTGAGTTTCAGTTTCCTCATCTATAAAGTGAGGGGAAAAAACAGCATCAGCCCTCTAGGTTTGTGATGAGTCTTGAACAAGCTATGATGTCCATAGCACAGAGTAAGCACTGCCAAATGGCAGTTGCTCTTATGATTAAGCCTGGTATATTTCTTATGACAAATGAACAATAAAAAACAGAATTCTACAGGAATAAAAACTGAGTTCCGGGAACTGAAATAGGGCAGTGAAATCCCAATTTTCCTGACCAATCATTGAAGAAGTGCCCCCCCGGAAAAAGAAAAGATCCCTCTCTGTTGTCAAGAAACCTAAAACAGCAATTTTGAAATAAAGGAAGCAGTAATGTGTTACCAAATCCACTGTGTCTATTCACATCTATTTCAGAAGATGAAAATTAAATGATCATAAAAAGGTCTTCAAGAAATACCATTAAGGGAAGAAAGCAAGTTATCTAATTACATATTGTGTGAATTACATCTAATTCAAATCCAAATTTAATATAAGTATATTCATTTATAATAAAACCCTAATGCTGATTTAAAAGCATCCCACTCAGCTTTGATTTTGAAGTGAAATTCTAATTCCCTCACACAGATTTGATGTGATATGTCTAAGAGAGCCCATGAATATTCATAGCCAGCATATGAACTACATGTCCACATCCATATAGTAATACACTTCTTCCCCAAGCTGAAAGATGCACCCTTTTTCCTCTGGAAAGAAAATAATTACAGTATAGTCGAAAATGGAAAAGCCAACACTCCCTTAAATAAAAGTTGCAGCATCCAGAGGGGCTGCCAGTCTAATAAATTGTTTGTTTAACGGGTTTGGGATGATGAGGCTGACAAGCCAACATGAAGCTTAAAAAGGAAATCTGCCAAGGTGGCCGGTATGCCTGGGGCTCAGGCTGCCTCCGGTGCCCCCATCAGGCACGTTGAGATCCTCAGAAGCCCCACATGCTCTGCCGGAAGCAAAGGCACAATTCGCTGACCGATGTCAGTCAGAGATCTCGCCTAGCCCTATTCAACCGCAGGCAATCCTGATCTCGGGGCCCAGGAGGTTCTTCTCCACTTAATGCTGCATCTGGCTGCTCCATCTCTCAGAGGATCACCAGGTGAAGACGTCTCAGATAACAGTTCGGGGTCCTGAGCAAGGGCGTGCCCATACACAGGTACACTACCTTGTACTCACTAGCTGTGGTCTTCAAAATAATTCGTGTGTCAAAAAAGATTTTTCTAAGTTGCCTATGGTTTTCCACACACACGAGAATATAATGTAAGAGAATCCAATAGCAAATTCTGTTGTACAATAAGGAGTGATTTTGGTCATCCTGGGCAACAATGAGAGACCCTGTCTATATACAAAATTTAAAAAATTAGCTGGGCATGGTGGTGCACACATGTAGTTCCAGCTGCTGCAAAGGATTATTTGAGCCCAGGAGTTCAAGCTGCAGCAAGCCATGATTGTGCCACTGCACTCCTGCTGGGCGGCAGAGTAAGAACCATCCGAAAAAACATTTTCTTTTTTAAGGAATGCTGCTGGGTACAGTGGCTCGTGTCTGCAATCCCAGAACTTTGGGAGGCTGAGGCGGGCAGATCACCTGATGTCTGGAGTTCGAGACCAGCCTGGCCAACATGGTGAAACCCTGTCTCTACTAAAAATACAAAAATTAGCCAGGCATGTTGGCAGTTGCCGGTAATCCCAGCTACTTGGGAGTCTGAGACAGGAGAATCACTTGAACCTGGGAGGCGGAGGTTGCAGACAGCCGAGACCACGCCATTGCGCTCCAGCCTGGGCAAGAAGAGTGAAACTCCGTCTCAAAATAAATAAATAAATACTTCTGCAATGCTGCTTTCTCTTTTATAATTTTGAAGTGGGGTCTGGAATTGGAGTCTGGCACACGGTAAGCACTCAGCAAACACGGGAGTGGCATAGCAGTGCAGTACATGGGCTCTGGAGTCATACAGCCTTCATACAAGTTCAGGTTCTACCACTGAGCTGGGTAGGGTTGTTTGTCCCTGCTAAGCCTCTGAATAGAGGAATAAGGGGGTAATGCTTCTAGTTCTGTGTAAAGGAACTGAAAGAATGAAATGAGCATGGGCCTAGTGGCACAAGCAGCACGCACTCAATGTTTCGGTTGATCCTCCTTGAAGTGGGAGACACACTCATAGGAACCTCCTGAGCCAAGGCTGGAACTAAGATAGGATTGAAGAAGAGGAGGACCTCCAGGCAGATCTGACTACTCCTTTGCTAACTCCACTGCCTTTGCTTGAACCTCTATGCTCTTATTGCACTCTCCCCTTGTTTGCATGGCTGTTTTCCCATTCAAACTGCAGTTCTTTAAGGGTCTTATTAGATGCTGTATCCCTAGGATCCTGCACAGTGCCTAAGTATGGAACTGACTTAGTTCAAAGTACAGTTTTAAATATCTCCAGGTGTGGCTTTGGGCATCATGAAAAGAGAAAAAGAAGACCCCATAAGTTAGGATTCTTTCTTTCTTCCGTTCTTTTTCTCTTCCTTCCTTCCTTTCTTTCTTTCTTTTTCTTTCTTTCTTTCTTTCTTTCCTTCTTTCTTTCTTTCTTTCGTTTTCTCTTTATTTCTTTCTTTTCCTCTTTCCTTCCTTCCTTCCTTTCCTTTCTCTTTCATTTTATTTTATTTTTTTGAGACAGAGTCTTGCTCTGTCGCCCAGGCTAGAGTGCAATGGCATGATCTCAGCTCACTGCAACTTTTGCCTCCTGGGTTCAAGCGATTCTCCTGCCTCAGCCTCCCAAGTAGCTGGGATTACAGGCGCCTACCACTGCACCTGGCTAATTTTTTTATTTTTTAGTAAAGACGGGGTTTCACCATGTGGCCAGGCTAGTCTCGAACTCCTGACCTTGTGATCCACCCACCTCGGCCTCCCAAAGTGCTAGGATTATAGGCATGAGTCACCGCACCCAGCCAGGAATCTTTTACTTGTAAGTACAATAAACCCAATATAAATGGGCTTCAACACAGATAACTGAAAAGTCTAGGAGTAGGGTTGACTCAGATGATGCCATCAGAACTTGATTTCTCTCCCTCTGTCTCTTGGCATTGCTTTTACTGGTTGGCTCCATTTCAAACAGGCTTTTTGCCTCTAGCTAGCAAAATTACTGCATAGGTGTAGACCTAACATCTTTCCAGTTTCCAATCTAAGAGGGGAAAAAAAAACACATATAAGATTTTGTCCCAGAAAAAGATTCATTGCAACTTTAGTGTGGTCATGTGTCAATTTCTGAGACAATCATGATGTCATGTGCTGATTGAGTTGTATACTTTTCCATTAAATGGAGGTGAGAGCCACTCCTTTTTAATAATAAATTGAGATTAGAGTTGGGGTGAGCCCTCAAGGTTAGTACTTATTTTAAAATGTACTAGGGATTTTGTTTTTACCCTGGTACGGTGTGGCCAATAGATCGGGGGTGATTGCCATTGACAAGAGTTTGTTATTCATAGTTCCCAAGAGGTGGAACCATGTTGCCTGCCATGTCATGTAGGACCACAAGGGGAGGCACCAGGGTTGAGCAGGACGTGGGAGGGAGGGGAAAGTTCATGTGAAACCTTTATCCTTGCTTTTTAAGAGAAAGAATGGGTAAGGTAGTGTAAGCAGTTGGGCAGAATTAGGGTTGCATGGTTTGAATAATTTGGGTGGCCTCTGGGTGAAAGGGTAGTCCCTTGTCTAGTACCTGACCCTTGGGTGATTTAGGGCAGAGGGATAGTGTCCTGGACTGCAAGAGCCTAATGAAAGGAGGTGGGTGGGGATATGGACTAGGGATTGGTTGGTTTGCATATCACAGGGGTGCTCCAAGGCAAGTTTGCTATCTCTAGGAATTAGCTACCCCCCAGCATGGGCAGTCCCTCCCCAGGTCCACTAGACCCCAAGATGTTGAAGCATCATAAAACACAGAAAATAAAAAATATGATTAATACAGTGCTGGGTGGCAAAAAACAACAGATATCTATTACAAAGACCAAGGTCTAATATTAGTATAAGAAGCAATCTCATTCATTTAGCCATTCACTAATTCATTCACTCATTCATTTTTTCGTTCAACATTATTTTAGGAGTGTATCATTCACCATTTATTAAAAATCTCACATGTGCTAGACACTGAAGTAGGTGCAAGGAACACAGAAGTGAACAAGCTAGACCTTATTCCTGCTAATTAGAGCCATTGATCAAATAATTATACATACATGTATCTATATCTATCTATTATCTATCTATCTATCTATCTATCTATCTATCTATCTATCTATCTATCTATCTATCTATCTATATTTTTTTTCTGTTGCCCCAGCTGGAGCACAATGGCATGAACATGGCTCACTGCAGCCTCGGCCTCCAAGATTCAAGTGATCCTCCTGCCTCAGCCTTCTGAATAGATGCGACCACAAGTGTATGCCACCATACCCAATTAACTTTTAAATTTTTTGTAGAGACTGGGTCTTGCTATGTTGCCCAGGCTGGTCTCCAACTCCTGGGTTCAAGTTGTCCTCCCACCTTGCCCTCCCAAAGTGTTGGGATTACAGGAGTGAGCCACTGCACCTAATAACTATAATTCTCAAGGACCTATTCCAAATGATACGGGATCCAGTAATTCATTTTTAAAGGCTTTATTTCATCTACTTATTTTAGGTGATAGTGATTGTTGGGCCTGTCAGTATATTCTGGGCCTTTGGAGAAAAGATCTGATGCTCATAAATAAGAATGCTCCACAAGTGAGGATGATTTTTTCATGACTTGTATGGCATTTAAGAGATTACAAGATGCTTTCAGTATTCTCATTTATTCTTCACAATTCTTGTTAGATATAGATAATTATCATCTCATTTTACAGCTGGAGAAACTTTAAGAAGTGAAGTGACTTGCCCAAAGATTTGCTATCAGCAGTGGCCAAGCAGGGCTCAAAACCAAGTCCAGTTCTTTTTCCACTTTGTTGGTATTTTCAATTGTGGGACACCTACCAGTGGCTCACAGAGCATCAAAATAGTGACCTCAATTAGTGAGAAATGTATCTCCATTTCAGATCTGCCTCAATCATTTCAGCTCTGTCAAGGGCAAAGTCTCATATTTGTGCTAACATATCTTTAACACTTTTCACTTGCTAACCTCTCTCTCTTTCCTTAGAAATCAAGAAAGCACAGGACTCCAGCTCAGAACTGTTGGCAGGCACAACTGAGAAGCTAGAATCTAATATCAGTGTTTTGCTTTATTTATGACAAGCAATATTGGTTTTCCATTTATGGTTGAGATATTAAGTTTCCCTTTGAAATAAATGTATTTTTGAAGTTAAAACAGTGTTGATTGAAAACAAATACTAAATAAATAATAAGTAGCTTGTGGGTATGTGCAAGTCATGAAAACGGTACCCAGATTACTGCAATCTGGGAACACCTCATAGACCAAGCAAGCAGGAAGAGGCTCCTGGAAGGGAAAATGCGGATTTCTCTCCTTTCCTGTCTAAGGAGGAAAAGGACTGGTTTAGACTCTGCTCCAAATAAAAGACATGGTCACAATCCTCTAAGATGGTAGCTTTCAGGCCAAGGCCTAGAGACTGATGCCAATCCAAAGTGATATTTTCAAATCATTTGTGAGAAGAAAAATTAAGGACAGTGTATATGTCAGTGCAAGAAGGCCAATTGTTCTTTCTTAGGTAAGAAGGTATTTTATTCTGAAACTTTCTTATTTTTCATTTATTTTTATATGAGCGCGAGTGTGTTATAATGCCCATTCTTTAGTAATTGGTTTATGATAATAGATGGCCATTGCTGATTGTGATTGTTCCGATAGCTTTCCTTGGAAAAAGAAAAAGCTAGTGACCTTATCCTACCAAACCCCCCTCCTCCCTATTTTTTTCTATCAGCGAACTTCTGTTCTAGGAGACTTCAATTGCAGGAAACAGCTTGCCTTCTATTGCTAGAGGAAAAAGATATTGATAGGCCCAGCATTATAATTGTGGTTACTAGCAATGCAAAACAGCAAGCCATAAATCCTTATTGAACTCAGGCGCTGCTGTTTACCATTGAAGAGATCCTTCTTTCTCTCCAGTGTAACTAAATAAAGATGGGAGACCAGAGAAATAAGATAGCTGTTAAATTAAAGAGGAAAAACGTTCAAGTTTCAAGGAGGCTGTTACAAAAACAAACAAGCATACAAACCAACCAACCCCCAAACTCCTAGACCAATACCTACCTCTCAGTTACCTTAGACCATCTTAGTTGAGATGGGCAAGCTGACAGCCCATTAAGAATGGCAGCCTTACCCCTCTTATACTCTGATGATGGAAATATAAACTGGTATATCAGGCTAACTCTTTGACCTGGCAGTTCCTTTTTCACTAATTTTTTTTTTTTTTTTTTTTGAGACGGAGTCTCGCTCTGTCACCCAGGCTGGAGTGCTGTGGCCGGATCTCGGCTCACTGCAAGCTCCGCCTCCGGGTTCACGCCATTCTCCTGCCTCAGCCTCTCGGGTAGCTGGGACTACAGGCGCCGCCACCTCGCCCGGCTAGTTTTTTTTGTATTTTTTTTAGTAGAGACGGGGTTTCACCGTGTTAGCCAGGATGGTCTCGATCTCCTGACCTTGTGATCCGCCTGTCTCGGCCTCCCAAAGTGCTGGGATTACAGGCTTGAGCCACCGCGCCCGGCCCCTTTTACACTAATTTGTCAGAGAAAATATCATAGTTGGGCACAAATAATTATTTGGTTATAAGGATCTCCATTAAAATAATCACTTACTGCATAGAAAAGCTAGACACAAATATCGAATGGCAAGGGGTTGGCCAGGTAAATCACAGCACATTTATACACTGGAATACTGTGCAAATATATGAAAATATATTGTAGAAAAATACTCAATATTATGCAAAATGGTAAGAATGTGTTGTTAAATGAGACAAGTATGAAAAAGCAAAAGAATAAAATACAGAATATTGTATACAATATGATTTAATTTTTATTTAAAAGATGTCAGATGGAGGATGGGAGGAGGGAGATGATCAGGAAAAATAACTAATGGATACTAGGCTTAATACCCGGGTGATGGAATAATCTGTACAGCAAACCTGCATGACACAAGCTTACCTCTGTAACAAAGCTGCACTTGTACCCCTGAACTTAAAAGTTAAAAAAAGCGAGTCTTTTATAAACAGCAAAAAATAAAAAATAAAATAAAAGATGTATAATACACAATAGGTCTGGGTGGTAAAATTATAAGTGAGTTTCATTACCCTCTTTTTGTGTAAGGGATTTTTTTTTTTTTTTTTTTAGTCTACAATGAAAACATGCTGCTTTTACTTTAAGAAAAGAGATTCCCTTTAAATTGGCCCCATTTAACCTGTTTAAAATGGGTCAGCAACCCTATGCATAAGCTTAAAAGTGTGTATTTGTGGCCTTGCATTTTGCAGTGCTGACGTGCTTCCCCTAGAACCGAAGGGAGACACGAAACCTCTCTGCAAACTCTTTGTAGATTCCCATCTGTGACTTGATAAATATTTGATGCAGTGGCCAGTCAACATCCCTACATTAGTGAAACTTCTGCCCAGGAGCAACTGCACAGCTCTCAGCAATGAGATCGGAGTAAGTTAAAAAGAGTGTATTCATTAGCCACTTCAAAGGGTTTGGTTTTTTTTTTTTTTTTTCAGCTGGAAATTTTGCAGGCTATTATTGGCCCTACTGTCTACCTCATGACAACCGAAAAACATACTACTACAAGGAGGAGCCTGCTTCTTCCCTTAACAACATTTCCTTTCCTTTGTGTTCACAGCCCGGGAGGCAAACGCACCATGAATCACCCTCCTCTCTTCCCTTTGGTTAAACAGCTGCGAATATCTTAAGTGAGTTTAGGATCTGCCTGGTAACTTTAATGCCAAAAACCTGGAGTCTGGTCCCCATCGCTTGTGTAGTTTTGTATAGTGGGGATGGGCCACTTGTCCTCGCTACATCTTCAATGACTACAATTGGTAATTAAAAGTCAGCCTTTTGTCCCTCAATATCCTGAATTGACAAGTAGAATGAATGAACAACATTTAGCAGGTCAGAGAAGGGAGCTGGTGAAATCACCTGAAATTAATCCTGAAGCTAGCTGCAGTGGTTTTCAGGAGGACCTGAGTAAATTCCTACTCATTTTTCAAATCTTGATTTAAATGTCACCTCTTCCTGGAAGGCTACCAAGATCCAAGCCTGGTGCCCCTCCATTGAGCTTCCATAACTTCTGTACTTCTGTGAGAGCCTGTAACCTGTACTTGAACTACCTGCTTGTTTATGTCTCTCCCCAGCAAACTATGAGTTTTGGGAAGACTGTCCTGCCCACCACTGCCCAGTATCTGGCACTTAGAAAAGTGCTGAATACATATTTATTGAATTGAGTAAGTTTTTCTTGAAACTCATGCTTCAGAGAAGTAACAAAATTTCAGGATTATAGGGCATCAAATTTGAAAGTTTCCTCTATTCATTGATTGAAGCCCACTGTCCCTGCTCCCGACCCATAGCTGTCAAAGCAAGCAGCTGTCTAGTCTGCTTGCACGTTTCTAATGACAGACAGTTTACCTCCCTTTAAAGCAGTCAAAGGTAGGCTTTGAAATGACTGAGAAAGTTGAGTAAAATAAAAGACCAACAGGACAGGTCCTCAACCAAATGGGGAAGCAGGTAAGCCCAGGCACCTTATCACTTCTAGTTCCTCCCCTCTCGTCATTATTGCCACTTCTTGAGGCCTTTATTCTCTTACCCATTTTCTGCTGGGTCTTCCTCTCAGCTGAGGGTTAAGGAAACTCCACAGTGGTGACCACTGACAGTAGTTTAAGGCTCTGCTTCACAAACCAGGAGTGTGTACGCCATAGAGTCCTTGAACTCCAAGACAAACATGGAGTCTATTGTGAAGCATCATTTTTATTTGAAGAGCTAACATTTTTATGTTAAAAATATATGTAGTATGGAAAAGCATATAGGCATGATTTTAAATAGACAGCATAAGACTTAAAAGAAATTGATCAAAATCCTTTGGGCTGAGTCCTCAGACTCCTGGGGGTTAAGAATTCACTCTTGGTTTGATGGGTTACTTTGGTGGAAAATACAGGAGAAGTAATACCGGCTTAATATGCTGTCCTCTTATACCCCCTGGGGGCATCTGCATTTCCACTGGTTTCTTTTGGAGACTGAAAAGGCTTTAAAGTCAAGAGAAATCAATGCATAATGGTGGAGTTTCAGGCTGCATGAATTGGGGTAGAGGGACAGATATTATCCAGCAGAGGCATTGCATTTATAAAGAACATTTCCTAGTGATCTGTCAGCCTTTAAGGCAGTCCCATCTCAGAGAAGGTATAGTAAATGTCCACTTGATTCTGATTGACGATGTTTGGGGAAGTAACTTGACCCTTCTATGCCTCAGTTTCCTTAGATACAACATGAAATTAACTCATAGAGGTGCTGTGAGCTACTGTATAGAAAGTACTTTGCTCAGTACCCAACATATAATAAACATTTAATAAACAGCAGTTCTTACTAGCACTAATTATAAAATTAACATATGCTCAGTCAGACCTACCCCTAAATTTGTGGGCCTAGAGTTTGTTAACTTTTTTGTTAACAAACAAGCTAACAGTTTGCTAAAAAAAATATGATATATCCTTCTACTTTTGAAACAAAGTGGAGAACTATTTTTCATATGACTGAATATCAGCAAATTTTAAAGTTGACTGATCTTTAATTTTCTGCACATAACTGGCAGTTCTTTTGTTTGGCTGATGTTTGGATGCACAGTAACAAAGGCATACATATTTTTATACATGACTATATATTTGCTATGTAAAAATTATTTTTTCTTGTCTTCATTTTAGCAAAATTACAGTTACGTTCTTACAATCAGGATTTTTACATAATTTATGTTCAAAGATAATAATGCCAAATTCAATACCCTTTCTTAACCATTGTATTCTTATTTTTAAATTAATTTCATCATGGAGAAAACTTGCTGTTAAGTCAATAACAACTGAAATTGTCAAAGTTATTGTAACATTTACATTCAGAAATTCGCAATAGATTTTACATATAAAGTTCAAATACTATGATGGGGTCTTATAATAAATTATTGTTATAATAGAAAATACTATAAAAATTTTAATTTCATAATATAAATCTATCACTTACATTGTAATTTTTACCTTCTCTAAAAACAATATCCAGATCCAAAAATATTTTGGTAAGTTCTTTTTTTTTACTTTTAATAACCTTAAAGTGGTCTCAACAGATACTAGTTTGAGGATTATTTGTATGTGCATATTCTCTTTTATAGTGATGCAAACATTTTTGTATACTTGTTCTGATTTTCTTATATTTTATAGAAATGTCACGTTTGTTACATATTTCACATGCAGTTTATTTCAATTTAGAGTAACTATTTTCTCTAAATAAAAAAATTTAATTATAAAAAGGCGAAAGAGCCAGACTCATTATTTGGTTCAAGTTTTTGGAATTTCTGCAAGCTTTTGCTAACATCATTAAAAACAACAGTTTCTACCAAATAACTGTTGATAGTGCAGATTCAAAAATAATTTTCTGCCAAAGATCATAATTCCTTCGTTAGCAAACTAATGCAGGAATGGACAACCAAATGCCACATGTTGTCACTTATAAGTAGGAACTAAATGATGAGAACTCACGAACACGAAGAAGGAAACAACAGGCACTAGGGTCAACTTGAGGGTGGAGGCTGGGAGGAGAGGAAGGGGCAGAAGAGATAACTAGTGGATACCGAGCTTAATATCTGGGTGAAGTAATAGTATGCACAGCAAACCCCTGTGACACATTTATCTACGTAACAAACCTTCACATGTATGTCCAACCATAAAATTAAAATTCTAAAAAACGATCATGATTCTTTTTTTTGAGAAGGAGTCTTGCTGTGTTAC
This sequence comes from Colobus angolensis palliatus, assembly GCF_000951035.1. Taxonomy (NCBI): domain Eukaryota; kingdom Metazoa; phylum Chordata; class Mammalia; order Primates; family Cercopithecidae; genus Colobus; species Colobus angolensis. The sequence goes on from NW_012122932.1 coordinate 552,296, forward strand.
CCAGGCTGGAATGCAGTGGCGCGATCGTGGCTCACTGCAACCTCTGCCTCCCAGGTTCAAGCAAGTCTCCTGCCTCAGCCTCCCGAGTAGCTGGAACTACAGGCTCCCACCACCACACCCGGCTAATTTTTGTATTTTTAGTAGAGACGGGGTGTCACCATATTGGCCAGGCTGGTCTCGAACTCCTGACCTCATGATCTGCTCACCTCGGCCTCCCAAAGTGTTGGGATTACGGGTGTGAGCCACCGCGCCCGACCATGATTCTTTTTATTTAAGGATTATGTTTTATTTATCATATTCTTCCAGTGCATCTTGTTATCTGGTGTAAATTAAATTTTGTTGTTTTAATAGTTTTTAGTCAGCATTACCTTTGTGTGTCCAAAAGTGTTTTAGTGACAAATATAACAGCTTTTTCAAGTTGTTTCATCTTTGGACAGATACAGAAAATATCCTATGTGATTGTTTAATTGTTCCGAAGATGCAACCACCTATTTGACACAGCTGAGAACATGTCCCTTAATAAGAAATTCAAACTATGTATCATACACAGCTCATAATAAATGCTTGTTCCTTACCAACTGCCCTTATCATTAGCTTGCCATCATTATTCTTTTAAATCAATGTCTAAAATTCAAAATTGTATTTTCAATTCTACTTTTTACAATGGGTGTAAAATCAATAACATACACAATTTTCACTTCAATTTTTATCATCTGATGAACTATCAGATGCAAGTGTGCCTGCCCATCATCAGATGATGGTACATCAGAAGATAAATAGTAGTTGCTCAGTATGATTTTGTCCTAACATAATTTACTTAGTTACTATTAATTTAAAAATTGTACCGATAATATCTTTTGTCACATTTAATAGTATTTTGAATTCTCCATTTAAAGAAATATGATCTTTTAAAATTCAAATTTTTTTTTGAGACAGGATCTTGCTCTGTTGCCCAGGCTGGCGTGCAGTGGCACAGTCTCAGCTCACTGCAACCTCTGCCTCCCAGATTCAAGTGATCCTCCCTCCTCAGCCTCCCTAGTAGCTGGGACTACAGGCACATGCCACCATACCCAGGTAATTTTTTTGTATTTTTAGTAGAGACGGGGTTTTGCCATGTTGGCCAGGCTGGTCTTGAACTCCTGACCTCAGGTCATCTGCTCGCCATGGCCTCCCAAAGTGCTGGGATTATAGGCATGAGCCACTGCACCCAGCCTAAAATTCATTTTTATCTATGTTACATGCTTGGCTATTTTGGCATCAAATTTGAAAGTTATTTTTTTCTACTAGACTAGAACATTTCCATTGTTTTTTATGAATATCGCACTGTTGCTGTTCCACACAAGCTTGCCTAAGTATGGCACATCTAACACTGTTTTCTTAAGAATATCACAGCAATATTGTGTATTAGTATTTGCTTGTTTATTTGTTGAATACTGTTGATCATTTTTGTTGTTTCAGGCTTTTTCCATTCTAGTATTTGCATGTGCATTTTTTTGGGTTGGGGGTCAAATAATATTTTGTATTATTTTAATTGAGAACCTAAATATTTCCAGTCACAGATTCTTTCACTGGACAAAGCTGGCTGTGAAGACAGACTGAAATATGTAATAACAGTAACAAAATATTTTGTCTTTAAGAATATAAAAAAAGTTTCTACAGTTTCTTTCTCCATTGGGAAAAAAAATTTACAATAATACAAAATATTAACTTTTCTGCCAACTTAATTCAATGAAAAATTTATAACCAATAATTTAAATCAACTTATGTTTTTCTGGAAATGTTCTCAGATTTCAGAAAGCTCTGACATACTTTTCTAGGATCATCTTCCAATAAACAGTAAAGAAGCAAAAAGTTTTTAATCTTTCTTGTCAAATTTGCCAATTTCCCTGTAATTTCTTTGTCATCTAATGGGCAGGCCACACTTGCACTTGTTTCTTTTGAGTTGTGAATTTGACATAAAAATATCTTTTTCATTGTCTTGTTTTAATCATGCAAGAAACTTCATGTAAAGAACATGAAGTTACAGGTGTTTGATCTGATCTGTTCAAATTGTGGATTTGCTCAGAAGACTTTTCTTATTTTCATCGTTTTGCTCGGTAACTAAATCTTCCACTGAACAAGGAATTTGTAACATTTGTTTGTGAATTGTATGTAGGTCATGCTCAGGAGTTCACAATTTAAAAAAATTAAAGCTGACCACCTTGGTGAATATGTTCATTTTTCTTTTTCATCCTTATTTTTCTGAACTTCACTTTCACATTTTGTAGGTCTAGCATAATCTTAACTTGTTCTAATTCTTGATGAGATAAAGAATTAAGATAAAATGTAATCATATTCAAAGGGTTCCAAATTCAAATATATTTCATCAAAAATGTAATTAAAGGAAATGTTAAAATACTAAAAAATTAAAAACATTTCCTATTTAGTCATAAAGTTACTTTTTTCTGCTAAAATATCCAAAATTATTGAAAAGTTTAAGGGTAAAATACAACTAGTAATTCATGAATACTAATATTTAAATAAAAATTTCAAATGAAGCTTAATTTTTACTTAGTTTTAAATTTAGTTTACTCATTACATATTTTCATAAACATTGTTATCTGCAATTTTTACATTCAATGTTTCATGCTTCAAGCATGCTATGTCTAGACAATGTATAAAAAATTAAAAGTAGTATTTTTTAAATTACAAAATGTTCTTTAGCTGCTATGTGTAACTGCTGCAAACACTGCAGTAATTTGTGAGTACTTACACACCCACAAACTGGAACTTGAAGAAAGCAAGAAAATGGATGCTCGTTACCCCTGGGAAATGCTGTGTTATTTTCTAAGAATCTATAGCATTCATGACACCTGAGAAGAAAGATTTGACGAGTATATTAATTTGTCTTTTACCTAAATGCTTCCACAGCTTAAATTCTCCTTGCACTCACATTCCTCAGCAGTGTCCTTTTGTGACGCTGGCAGCAGCACAACCCGTGATTCTTCATGACATTTGGGTGGTCGCCTTGTGTTTCCAGGACTGAGGAGCATTTTCCATGGCCTGAATGGTGCTAGTCACCAGAGTCGTTGTTTAGGGTATCTGCAATGGTCACCTGATTTCATATATTCTTTAATACATTTGCCTTTTTACGTGTCTTTTCTAAACATAAGGTCTAAGGTAGGGGTTCATCCTGATCAGATCTAGGGCTGTCCTGAGTTCAGTAAAAAAAATCCAACAGTACTTATATGTACAACCCACATGTATAAAATAGAAATAGTACTTGAATAAATTACCTACAAGTACTTGAATAAATTACCATGTAACCAGTTTGTTGTTTATTTTTCTGGACTTTAAAAAGTACTAACACACACACACACACACACACACACACACACACACGTATTTTTTTTTTTTGAGACAGAGTCTCACTCTATCACCCAGGCTGGAGTGGTGCAATCTTGGCTCACTGCAACCTCCCCATCCCGGATTCAGGCGATTCTTGTGGCTCAGCCTCCCGGCTAGCTGGGATTACAGGTGTGTGTCACCACACCTGGCTAGTTTTAGTAGAGATGGGGATTCACCATATTGGCCAGGCTGGACACACACATATTTTATATAAAATTTAAAAATATATATAAATGAGATTATAATATGAAAATTTTGGGAAGCTTCTTTCTCCATTTAACAATATATTATGCACTGTTTTCTGTGTTGTTACATACAATTTATTAACTTTATCTCATTCATAACTATTATTCATAACTCATACATAACTATGTTATTTTATTTTTTTTTCTGAGATGGAGTCTCACTCTGTTGCCCAGGCTGGAGTGCAGTGGCACGATCTCAGCTCACTGCAACCTCTGCCTCCAGGGTTCAAGCAATTTTCCCACCTCAGCCTCCCAAGTAGCTGGGATTATAGGCACGTGCCACCATGCCTGGCTAATTTTTGTATTTTTATTAGAGACAGGGTTTTGCCATGTTGGCAAGACTGGTCTCAAACTCCTGACCTCGGGTGATCTGCCCACCTCAGCCTCCCAAAGTGCTGGGGTTATAGGCATGAGCCATTGCACCAGGCCTGATTACACTATTTTTAAAAGCCAATTCCTTTCTGATTGGCATTTGTTTTTTTTTTGTCATCATAAAAATCCTACAGCAAATATCCTTGGATAGGTTACTTGGTTTTCACTATGTTTAAATTCATGACTGCATTTGGTCAATACAGCTAAATTATTTATTTATTTATTTAATATAGCTAATTTATAAGGTTAGAAATTAACTACACACATCTTCTATAGGATCACTTAATCTCTGCTCCTATTTTTCATATTCTGAAAGCTTTCTTAAAGACTTCTCCGGACAATCTAGAAAAAGTTCTAGATGAAAATTTTATACTAATGTGTCTTGTCTGCAATCCAAGGTAGTTTGATACATTAGTGTGTTAAGCTTTCCTGCTCACAAATGGCAGAAAAATTAGAAACCTATATTAATTAGGAAAGGCAAATGGAAACTCAAGTATATATATTTATATATTTAATTACTTTTATTTTAAAATAAATATAAAATACCTTCTTTTATATTTATTTTAATGTATTATGAGACATAAATCCCTCCTATTGTCATATATATGATCTACATGTACAATTAAGATGGATACATACACATCTTTGTATCCGTGTGTGTGTGTGTGTGTGTGTGTGTGTGTGTGTATACAAGCTTTGTTTGGAGCTGGAAAGTAGCAGATCCAGGATTCAAATTTGGGTGTGGGTGATAGTCTTGCCACCATATTATGCTTTGTAGTAGGTATTAGAAGTTGGTGGTGGAGGGTAGGGGTGAATTCAAAGAGCACCTAGTTCTTTTCAATATAAGCAAGAATGTTTATAAACACCAAACTTATCACAGTAGTCACATTTAAGGAGTGGAGAGGCATTAAGGAGAAAATTTAAGAGAATTTTGGGATTACAGGATTAAGAGAATTTTGCATTTGTGTATCACTTGACTTTTTAAAATAATGAGAATCAGTTCGTGTTATATTGTCAAATTTCAATAATTAATGAAAAATAGTCTTGTACATAGTTGGTGTCAATGGCAAATGATCCAGCCATGTTTGAAAATAGTTTGGAAGTTCTTTATAAAGAACCCATATGACGCAGCATAAGTTACCATATGACCCAGCAATTAATTTCTTAGATATTTACCCAAGAAAAATGAAAGCATAGCTTGCAAAAAGATGTGTGCACAAATATTTAAAAGTTTTATTCATAATCACTAAAAACTGGGAACAATCCATATGACCATCAATAGATGATTTGATAAATAAGTCGGGGGTACTTCTGTACAATGGAGTATAACTCAGCAATAATATGTAACTAACTGCTGATATGTGCAACAACATGGCTGAATCACAACAGCATTATGCTGAGTGTAACACAAAATATTACATGTATGATTCTATGTATATGATATTGACTAAAAGAGAAAGCTGAAGGGACAGAAATCAGATCAGTGATTGCTGGGGTTGAAAGAGGGTTGGAAGAGAGCATTGACTATAAAATGGCACTAGAAATCTTTTTGGAGTGATAGAAATAGTCTACATCTTTATTATAGTTACACAACTGTAGACAATTTTTTTTTGGGGGGGGGGATGGAGTCTTACTTTGTCACCCAGGCTGGAGTGCAGTGGCACAATCTCGGCTCACTGCAACCTCTACCTCCTGGGTTCAAGTGATTCTCGTGCCTCAGCCTTCTGAGTAGCTGGGATTACAGGCACCTGCCACCTCACCCAGCTAATTTTTGTATTTTTAGTAGAGACGGGTTTCGTCATGTTGGCCAGGCTGGTTTCAAACTCCTGACCTCAGGTGATTCACCCACCTCAGCCTCCCAAAGTGCTGAGATTACAGGCGTGAGCCACTGCGCCAGGCCAACTGTAGACATTTGTTAAAACTCGTTAAACTCTATATCTAAAAGGGATTAATTATAGCTTGTCATAAATTATAGCTTGTATTATTACTATTATATAACTATATATTATATAGTTTTTTCTACCTAATTTTATTATATATGTATATTGTTATTATATTACATAATTATAGGTTAAATGCAGGGCATGTAGCTATTCAGTATGGCTGCACAGAGGTAGCTGAGAGGAGGGTTATTCAACCCCACCCCCCCAAATATTGAATGATCATCTCTAAATGGTAGAATCATACAGGTATAAATGGAATCAGTTAATTACAGTGGCAGTTGAGGCAGAATAATCAGCTAGGTTCTCAAAGTTAATGGCGACAAGAGAATCTGAAGAGGCATATGATGTTCCAATTCAGGACTCAAAAGTATTTGTTAAATAGATGAATGAGCAAATGAATCAATGGAGGAAATTATGAAAAGATGACAGCAGCAGCAGTGAGGTTTTAAAATCTTCCCCAATCCCCCCGTCCCCATAAAAAAGAACAGATCAACTCTAATAGCAAAATCCAAGGCCCAAAGTCAACATCTTAATAAAATCTAGATGAACAAGATATTCTCATGAACCTCAAAATATGAGCAGATGGAGAAAAACCACCAATAATAACTAAAGATCCACATTGTCTATGCAGGAGAGAGGAATGAGGCATCTGACAGACATGAGACAGAATTCTAAAACTGGTAGTAGGTACTCACTAAAAAGCAGAGTTAGACCAATTTGGGAACAGTTACTGAAATTGGGAAGGGTCTTTGCACACTCCAATGAAGATGTGGGTGTATGGGGCCCAAGGTAAGGTCTGAAGGTGCTGACGCTTGACTTTGTGGACCTTTATAATTACAAAGCTCTACTGGAGAAGAAAGCCTCAAACCAAGAGTAGACTTCTGAGAGCAGAATCCACATGGGGAAGCACAGGGTGACAGAGATAAAGAGAAAAGAAGGCCTAGATAAAAGAGCAGAGGAACCATATGTCAAAATACATAAGGACATAAAAATACATTTTTTGGCTGGGTGTAGTGGCTCGTGGCTGTAATTCCAGCACTTTGGGAGGCGGAGGTGGGCAGATCACTTGAGGCCAGGAGTTTGACACCAGCCTGGCCAACAAGGCAAAACCCCATCTCTACAAAAAAATAGAAAAATTAGCTGGGAATGGTGGCATGCAACTGTAGTCCCAGCTACTCGGGAGGCTGAGAGGGGAGGATCACTTGAGCCTGGGAGGTTGAGGCTGCAGTGAGCCATGACCACACTGCTCTACTCCAACCTGGTGACCAAGCCCAGGAGATTGAGGCTGCAGTGAGCCATGACCGCACCCCTGCATTCCAGCCTGGGCAACAGAGTGAGACTCTGTCTCAAAAAAATAAATTATATATATATTATATATAATATATTATATTTATATATAGTTTATAGATATTATATATAATATATATTTTATATATATGTAAGATTGTGTTCAAAATCAACACTAAGTTATAAGAAAAAAGGCAGAATAACAACAAAAGCATATCAGAAAGACATGTTTTTGAAACTGTTGAAAAGTATGACTTACTATTTCAAAATGTGCTAAAAGGCTAACGAAACAACATTAGGTAGAAAAGAATTATACAAGTCAGAATTAGAAAATCTTAGAAAGGATGTAGGAGAATTCAGAATTAGGATTATTTCAGAAATAGAAACTAAAATAGAAGGTACAGGACAGTGAATAAATTCAACAGATAATTCCTTACATAGAAGTTAAAATTAAAGTTTCAATACATTAAAGAGAAATGAAGGATTCCAAGGGAAGTGGTCGATACAGAAAGTAAGCAAAGAATATTCAACATATATATGATAGAAAAGCCACAGAGAAAAAATAAAGATGGAAATTTAAAAGTAAATTAAATTCAAAAAGCTAACACTCAAGAAAACTTTCCTAAAATCGTAAAGAGACTGGGGCTGGGTGCTGTGGCTCATATCTATAATCCCAGTACTTTGGGAGGCCGAGGTGAGAGGACTGCTTGAGCCCAGGAATTTGAGACTAGCCTGGGCAACATGGCAAAATGCCATCTCTACAAAAAATAAAAAAGAAAAAAAAATATCTGAGCATGATTGCACATGCCTGTAGTCCCAGCTACTTGGGAGTTTGAGGTAGGAGGATCGCTTGAGCCGGGGAGGTGGAGGCTGCAGTGAGCTGAGATTGAGCTGCTGCACTCCAACCTGGGTGACAGAGTGAGACCCCATCTCAAAAAAAAAAAAAAAAAAAGTGAGACTGACATCAGTACCTAGCAAAATCACTCTAGAATGACCAAGGTCAAGATATATTCTAAAACAACTTCTGGGCTTTACAGTAAAAGGAAAAAAGTATTTGGGCAACTAGTCAAAATCTCAAGTCACTTACATAGGAAAGGAAATAAGATTGTCATTAGACATCATTCCAGAAGAAATGAATTTAACATTCCTTGAAGATACTCAAGGAAAGAAAATATGAGCCAGAGATTTTATAGGTAGCCAAATGCAACAAGTTTTTATGTACATAAAAGAACCAGAGAATACTGCTCCCATGTACCTTTCCTAAGGAATGTACTAAAGAAAGATTTTTTTAAAGACAACCAAAATGGAAAGATACTGGCATAAGAATGAATGGTGAACATTAGATGTACCTTTATCCATAAAACTATGATGGTTATAAAAAGAGTAAACACCCAGGCAAAGTAGATACTGTATAATAATGAAAAGGAGAGAATGGTGAGAGAGATAAAAAATAAAATATTGTTGTTGATTGTTTTATAGTTACTGATGTGGTGAAAAGGTGTTTATTCAAATGAGATATTGATGGATAGGGATAAAAAAGAAATGAACTAATTTCGATATTGCTGGAAACCAATAGATAACAACAAAAATAAGATGGGGGAACTAAGGTTATTTTAGCATAAGTATAAAAGTAACCATTAAAAACAAAACCCTTCCAAATACCAAATATATTGAGAGAACAAATAAAATAAATCACATAATGAAAAACTAGTGCTATAAAAGGCTTGCATATTTATAACAGAAAACAATATGAAGTGAAAAAAGTAATGTGCAAAGAAATATACATAGATATTTGCTTTTAAAAAGGCTAAATAACAATATATGTGTGTGTATGTGACAGTTAATTTTATGTCAACTTGACCATGCAATGGGGTACCCAGATTAAACATGATTCCTGTGAATGTCTCTATAAGGGTGTTTTGGGGTGAGACTAACATTTGAATCAATGGACTCAGTTAAATAGATGGCCCTCCCCAAGTGGGTGGGCATCATCCAATTCATTGAGGGCCTGACTGGAACAAAAAGACAGGGAGGCCAGGCGCGGTGGCTCACGCCTCTAATCCCAGCATTGTGGGAGGCCAAGGCTGGCAGATCACCTAAGGTTGGGAGTATGAGACCAGCCTGGCCAACATGGTGAAACCCTATCTCTACTAAAAGCAAAAGAAATACAAAAAAATTAGCTGGGCGTGGTGGCAGGTGCCTGTAATCCCAGCTACTCAGGAGGCTGAGGCAGGAGAATCACTTGAATCCAGGAGGTGGAGGTAGCAGTGAGCCAAGATTGCGCCATTGCACTCCAGCCTGGGTGACAGAGCAAGACTCTGTCTCAAAAAATAAAAAGAAAAGAAAAGGAAATTAAGAAGGAATTTGCCCCTTTTTTGCTTCCTGCCTGCCTGCTTGAGCTGGAATATCTGTCTTCTGCTCTTGGACTGGGATTTTCACAATCAGCTTCCCTCGTTCTTAGATCTTCAGACTTGAACTGTAATTCCAGCTACTCGGGAGGCTGAGGCAGGAGAATCACTTGAACCTGGGGGACAGAGGTTGCAGTGAACCGAGATCACATCATTGCACTCTAGCCTAGATGAAAGAGCGAAACTCCGCCTCAAAAAAAAAAAAAAAAAATGTATATAATCAATAAGGATAGGAAAATGTTAATGTTGAATTTAAAAAGAAACAAATGAACCTATTTCAAGGTTTAAAGGCTTTTAAACAGACCTCTACTTTTAAGTGGCTACATTCTAAGGAATTTTTAAAAACTGTAATCTTGAACTTTGTTAGGTTTGTTGTTGGTAGTGGTGTTGACGTAGTAAGTCTAGTGTTATTGAGTATTATAGAAGAGAGCAAAAGAGTAAATATAGTGACGTTCATGAAAACCAGCATTCTTCCTGTGAGAAAAGAGAGATAAAAATATGGGCTGGGCACAGTGGCTCACACCTGTAACCCCAGCCCTTTGGGAGGTCAAGGTGGGATCACTTAAGTCCAGGAGTTCGAAACCAGCCTGGGCAACAAAGCAAGACCCCATCTATAAAAAAAAAAAAAAAATAGCTCGGTGAGGTGGTATGTACCTGAAGTCCCAGCAACTTGGGAGGCTGAGGCAGGAGGATTACTGGAGTCTGAGAGGTTGAGACTGCAGTGAGTTGTGAACTTGCCATGGGACTCCAACCCGGGCAACAGAGCAAGACCTTGTCTCAAAAAAATGAAAAAGATAAAAATACAGACTGGAAGACAAGAGGAAGAACTACTGGTATTGGACTGGAGTTGGGGGATTCAGATAAATTAATGATTTTAAATAAAATATACTTTCTGGCTCTGTCTACTAAAAGGGCCTAGAGGCAATGAGGCTCCAATAGCAAGAGCACTCTTGCTACTCATTTTTTTCCTAAGAACTGAAGGTTTCCACTAAAAGAAACTGAATCTCCTTGGAGAAATGGCTGATTCAATGTCTGTAGCAAAGAAAATGCAAGATGAGCCTGGGACCTCCTCTGCTACAGAATCGTGAAAGAAGTAAAGAAGTACTGAAAACCAATGGGCATAGGTCAGAAGGACACAGAGACCAACTGGAAGGGGCTCCCATTGGCCTAATTTGGGACAAATTGAGAATTGAAAAGAAAACTGATGGTAATGATTGCTCTTAGTTGACAGTGATACTCAAGAACATTAAAAGGTGAGTATAAGAGAAGAGAGAGCATTTTCTTAAACAACAGAATGCCAGCTTGTAAATGTGGAAGCAATGATAGGATTAGAAAAACTGTGATTTTTGCAATCACCAACATTATAGTTGATTAAGTCAAAATGTATTAATGGATGCTAGAACATGGTTAAAAGTTGTAGGGGAACAAGATATTTTCATATCCTCCACATAGCATCCCAGAGTTTACTTATTAATTATAAAGTGGGAAATATACCTTTATTCTAGGTATATTCTTTATTTCTAGTGAAGAATTCTAGCAGACAACACCGTAATCAGAGGATTATATTTAGCATCACCTATAATAGGGCATAGTGGTATCATATGCCTCTTGCTATGAACACTGAGAGGCACCCAACATTGCTTCTGTAGAAGTTTTTGCTAAAAGTCTTTAAATCTAATTTTGAAGAAATAACCAGATAATCCAAATTGTGGAACATTCTATAAAAAGAACTGACCTGAAGGCCCTCTCCCAATTCCCCCACAAATGGCAAGAGAACTGTTTTAAAACAAAATAGACTGTAGAGATGTGACAGCTAAAACAGCATGTGATTCTTGATGAATCCCGGATAAAAACAAAAGCAAAGGCAAAACTAAGACAAAACAAAACAAGTATAGCTCCAAAGGGCATTACTGGGGGAAAAGTTGCATATATTTAATAAGACTTTTAAAACATTAGATAATATATCAATGTTGAGTCTATTATATTGACAATTTGGTTATATAGAAGAATGCCCTTGTTTCTTCGGAGGTAAATGCTAAAGTACTTTGGAGTGAAGCTTCATAAAGTTTTAATGTACTTTCCAATTTTCAGCCAAAAAACACCTCTATCTATCTATCTATCTATCTATCTATCTATCTATCTATCTATCTATCTATCTATCTATCTATCTATGAAAAACACCCATATATGTATATGGAGTTATGTACAATGAACAAGTGTAGTGAAATGTTAACAGTGGGTGATTGCAGGTGAAGGATATTTGAGAGTTCATTGTATTTTCTTTTTAAACTTTTCTGTAGGTGTCAATATTTTTCAAATAAAAGGTTGGGAGTTAGGGAGGCATAAACATGCGGACTGCCAGTGGATGCCTGGCCCCAAGGCAGTCAACCTACAGATTCACAACTAGAGACCTAGGACCTAAGCCACATGGTCTGAAAAGATGAGCTATTCTATGTCGGTCAGGATCCTCTTGGCTTCAAGTAACAGGACACCCAAGTCAAAGTAGCTTAAACCTTAAGGATACCTCATGTAACAAGAAGTCTGAAGGTAAATGGCTCAAGGGCTGGTCAGTTTGTCAGCTCAAGGATGTTGACCCCCTCTTCTGTCAGTTTCTCTGTCATTCTCTTGGCTTTGCCTCATGGGTGCACAATAGGTACAACGGTGTCATGCATCATGTCTTCATGTGACGTATCCAAAACAGGCAGCAAGCCGGTGGGCCAGCTCCCCTTCAGGTCTCGCCCTCTTGTATCAGGGATAACACTCTTTCCCACAATCCGCACCCCCGCCCCGCAAAATTTCCTTACCTCTCAGTGCTCTTACAAACCTATGATATATTCACCACCTGAGGTTGTTCACCTGAACAAACCTGATGAGGAGGGTGGTTGCTGAGTGGGCAGCCAGCGGTGTTGGCCACATGAGCCATCCAGACTCCCTCACTCAGGAAACTGAGCCTAGAAACCCAAATTGTGTGTGCTGTAAGTAGTCCAGCTGATGGGGAATGGACAAGAAGTTGAGGACATGAGCCATGTACAAGCCAAGGTTAAGACAAGAGAGAACACCATCTCTATCCCTGTAGTGATAGAGGGTGAGGAAGCCATTTGGTAGGGAAAATGGAATAGAGCACATGGTCTGAGTCAGTGAAGCTGCCCTTAGGCTCCCCCAACTGCCTGGATCCCTATTGGCTTCTGGTTAAGATTTCAGTTCTGGGCCACCTAGAATGGACTAGTGAGAACTCTTTATCGGCCAGTAACAGAACAAAATACTGCCCTGGCACCAAAGAGGAATTAGTTATAAATGTTCAGGAATGTCTTACTATCCAAGGCAAGAATAGTAGGAAGTGTAGCCAGGCCTTAGAAAGTGCTAGCACCAGTTGGCTTCTCTTTAACTCTTGTCTCTGTGTTTCTGTACTGAGCATTTTATTCTTATCTCTGCAGTAGATAAGCGGATATCTTTGCATCTGGTCTCCAACGTTATTATACATCCACTCACATCTCCTGAATTCTCATTAAAGTTTTGACGCTGCTAAGAGCCCATGTAGTAGACAGTCTCTCAGTCCTACTTTCAAATTCCCAGAGGAGAGAAGCTGAGAGGCCTAAGTTGGGTCAGATGTCCCATCCATCAAGTCCATGGGCTTCAGGTCACAACAGATAAGTAGGGGGTAAGGAGGAGGAGTATTAGGAGAAAGGGATCATTGACGTGAGGCCGGAAAGATATCCCAATGACATCCACTGTGATCCCCTTAAAGTACTGGTTCTCAAGGTTGGGGGTAGGAATTCCTCCCCACCCCCACTTTTGGCAATGTCTGGAGGCATTTTCAGTTATTACAACTTGGGGGGGTGGATGCTACTTGCATCTAATGGGTAGAGGCAAGGGGTGTTGCTAAACATCCTAGAATGCTCCCATGACAGAAAATTACTTTGCCCAAAATGTCAGTAGTACTGAGGTTGAGAAATCATGCTCCCCTTTTGATTCTGTAACGGGCCTTCCCACCAAATGGAGCATCGGTATTCACAGAGCACAAACCCGTGCCTAATATGTAGGAGGACTCTTAGATATCTATTGGACAGAGGGTGAGTGAGTGAAAATACCATTCTAAAACAGGGTGGACACTGATTCTACTGCTGATTACCTGGGTTCAGGGTGTACTCTGGGTGAAGCCACCATGGTAGCTCACAAAGGCAGGGGATGGTGAAATTCTTGTCCTGGGGAGTGGAAGGTAGGGGTGTGTAAAAGAGAAGATGGAATAAGCAGAAACAGATGCAAACAGAAGACAGAACTATAAACCCATGCACAACTTGCTCTTGCAAGTGCTCATAACACATATAGCAGCTGCTTCTCTGGTACCTACCCCTCCCACACACCATAAGGGAGAGCTGTCAAGCCTTAAGTCCTGAACAGCTGTGGGATATGATATAAGCATCTCTTTTCCCCAGTAATTCGTCGGGCAGGCAGGTACAGGCTCCAGGCCAGTGGGGTTTCCTTTTTTGGTTTAGTAGATACACATGCTTTCATTTCTTAAGGAGCATTGTCAGCCTGAAATCTTAAAAAAACAAAAATATCTGTAAATAATTCAGAGTGAAGACAACTCCAGAAATAAGGAGAAGGAAGAGTTTGTAAGGCTGAGTATTTTCCTAAAATTCCTGACAACCAGAGTCTACTACTGGGCAAAGGAGAGTAAGTTTTCTGGTAGAAACGCCAGAAAAGTTAGATAGTGCCAAGTCTTTGCTGCCCTCTACTGATTAAAATGAAGACTAACATGTGGTTTGAGAGGAGAGAGGTTTTTCAATTACCATTCCATTTCTTCATTTACTTTCCCAACAAGTATTTACTCAGCTTATACTTCGTGCAGGTGATGTGCAAAGCATTAAGTAGGGTAGCAAAAAAAACAGACAAGGTGTTTCTTCTCGTGAAACTTACAATCTGCCAAAAGAGACCAATTTTGTATGTCAACAAACAGGAAACATTGTAAGGTTGTTGAAAGTGCTCTGAAAGTAATTAACAGGGTAATGTGGAGGGGTGTGTGTGTGTGTGTGTGTGTGTGTGTGTGTGCGCGCGCGCGCGCGGGGGGGGGGGGTGGGTGTGGGCAGGCAATTTGAGATTGACCTGTGAGCTGAGAATGGAAGGTTGTGACAAAGCCAGATGTGCTGAGAGAGGCCAAAAGCTTTTCAGGCAGAGCGAGAAGTGGGCGTAAACTCCAGAGGCAGAAAAGTGCTCCCTGGGCCCTTGAACTCAGTGCAAGAGCAGAGGGCTGTGTGGAGAAGAGGCCAGAGAGGTGGGCAGGGGCCAGTTCACAGAGGGTCCCAGTATTTTGCCCAGGAGCTTGGATTTTGTTTGGGATAAATTTTATTCAGAAGAGGAAGCTATTGAGCATTTGCTATTTTTGTCTTTCAAGGACTATTCCTTTTAATAGTACATACTCGCTATAGAGTATCAGTAAAGATTTTTTTTCCAGAAATATCAGAAAGTTTAAAAAGTACATACATTAAATAACTTTATTAGCATCTAGAGAGGCCAGACGCAGTGGCTCATGCCTGAAATCCCAGTACTTTGGGAGGCTGAGGTGGGTGGATCACTTGAGGTCAGAAGTTCAAGACCAGCCCGGCCAACATGGTGAAACCCTGTCTCTACTAAAAATACAAAAACTAGATGAGTGTGGTGCTACGCACCTGTAGTCCCAGCTGATCGGGAGGCTGAGACTCGAGGATTGCTTGCACCTGGGAGGCGGAGGGTGCAGTGAGCCAAGATCGCGCCACTGCACTCTAACCTGACTGACAGAGCGAGACTCCATCTCAAAACTAAACAAAACAAAAATTATCTAGAGAATTATTCTGTCTTCTGTGTGGATGATGGACAGTAGGGCAGCAGGGCAAGAGGAGACAGAGCCAGGTGGTGCTGTGCGGGAGTCAAGCTGGGAAGACGGACAGAAATGAATGGATATGAGGTGGCTTTGGTGGTCTCACCTTCAGGAACCTCTGGTGGGTTGGATGTGGAGGACAGTGACACAGGGAGAGATGCCAAGGCTGTGAGGACAAGAAAATCAGCTATGACACACGTTTGAAGAGCAGTGGCACCTGTAGGCTCCATCCCCGGCTCCTTGCTGGCCAGTGGGTCAGGGCCATTTGCCTGTCCACTGTGCTCTCTCCTCCTGCTCAGTCTGGGTGATTACACTTGACAGGGCTCAGAGAGGCATCCCTCATAAAAATGGCCATAAAGCTGTTTGCTAATACGAAGCCTCCCATAAATGTCAGGTGATGAGAATTACAGCCCCGCAGGCTCATAAAAGAGAGAGCATGTCATGGCTTGAGGAAGCCACAGCGACGGTGAGGGCACCGGACTGTCTTTCCAAGCTGTATTTCAGTTTCGGGGAAGGCATGACTGGAGGAAGTGGAGTGCTGGCTGAGGCCAAAGTGGCTCAGAACCTTAAGTGAAAGGCCCAGTTATCAAATCTGTCAGCAAAGCTTCCGTCCCCTGGCCCAGGGCTTCTTCAAGGTGAGGTGGAGTGCATTCTGAACTTGCAGAACTTAGCCAG
The DNA here is from genome assembly GCF_000951035.1 of Colobus angolensis palliatus. Taxonomy (NCBI): domain Eukaryota; kingdom Metazoa; phylum Chordata; class Mammalia; order Primates; family Cercopithecidae; genus Colobus; species Colobus angolensis. The sequence continues at coordinate 568,467 of NW_012122932.1, forward strand.
GAGGAGTAGGGGCATTAGTGAACCTGGCCTCAGGCAGCCTCTGATTCTGGGGAATAAACAACATACTGTTTCCTACTTTTTCCAATCCTTGACCCACCTGTCAGCTAATTAGTACATAGCCCAGGTGTTCTCTCTGCCTTGAGCTGCTCCCCTGCTTACCATCTGTCTAGCAATCCTTTGATGCACCCCATATGTCTCACAGCCCTGACCCCCAACCTCTTTCTGTTTCTCCCTTTAGTTCTCTCTCTCTTTCATGTCCAGTCAACATTCAGCTAAAAATCGCTGGTATCCTATAATAAGCATGACATTGTGCTGGGATTCTGGAAACCAGGCTGGGCGCAAAGAAACATGATATGAAGACCCCATCCAGAAGAAGTTATACATCTAGCTGACAGGCAGCTAGGTGAGTAACTTCTTCTGGGAGCACATCCACACTTAAAAAGTAAAACAATAGTAAATAATTGTGGCTAATATCAATATTGAAGGCTGATTGCATGCCAGGTGCCTGCCAAGGGCATTAGCTCTTGTGGTCCTCCTGATAACCTGTTGAGGTGAGTACTACTATGATTCTTACGTTGAGATCAAGAGGCTGAGGCTGGGGAGGTGGGGACCTTTACAGGGCGACAAAGCCTGTGACCTTTTTAAATTCACGTTGGCACAATCCTGAAGCCTGTATGCTGCCCTGCTCTGGCACATCAACCAGGATAAACCGAGGCTCCTAATAGCATGGGCATATCCGGCATGCTGCTCCACTTCTGGGGCCACTCTGCCTTTTGATCACTCTTAACTTTTCTTCCACACACACCACACATACATGTGCACACACACTTTTTTTTTTTTTTTTTTTTTGAGGCAGAGTCTCGCTCTGTCGCCCAGACTGGAGTGCAGTGGCCGGATCTCAGCTCACTGCAAGCCCCGCCTCCCAGGTTTACGCCATTCTCCTGCCTCAGCCTCCCGAGTAGCTGGGACTACAGGCGCCCGCCACCATGCCCGGCTAGTTTTTTGTATTTTTTAGTAGAGACGGGGTTTCACCATGTTAGCCAGGATGGTCTCGATCTCCTGACCTCGTGATCCACCTGTCTCGGCCTCCCAAAGTGCTGGGATTACAGGCTTGAGCCACCGCGCCCGGCCCCACACATCTTGATCCATAATCCCATCCTGACCCCTATCCTTTGGACCCTAATGACATTTTGACATTGAATAAAAATTATGCAAAATTATTGCCTGCTCATTGAGAGAGCAATTTCAGAAACAAACACCAATAACCCCAATAAATTCCAATAAACTCAACATAATAATCAGCCTTGATAAATAATAAACACCAACACATTTTTGAATCAATTTTTATATTACTTAACATTGTTTTAATTTTGGGGATTAATTATTTTTGGTTTCCTAAAGTGATTTCTTCCTTTCTTTTTTTTTGAAACAGGGTCTCACTCTGTCGCCCAGGCTGCAGTGCGGTGGCATGATCATGACTCACTGCAGCCTCAACCTCCTAGGCTCAACTGATCCTCCCAACTCAGCCTCCCAAGTAGCTGAGACCCCAGGCATGTGCCACATGCCAGGCTAATTTTTGTGTTTTTTGTAGAGATGGGGTTTCACCATGTTGTCCTGGCTGGTCTGAAACTCCTGGGCTCAAGTGATTCAACCACCTCGGCCTCCCAAAATGCTGGGATTACAGGCATGAACCACTGTGCTTGCCCTAAAGTTATGTCTGACAGTTCTTTATTTAAATTTTGGAGTTAAAATTTAATCATCAAGAGTTCTATCTGCATCAAATTGTACCAGTTTTAGGTATTATTTGTGTGAGGTTTCTTTAGTGACTTATTTCTACCAGGTCCAATTTTCCTGGGTCAAATTTTGCAGATCTGCATTTCAAGATTTGCTCCGTTTTTAGTCAATATCACATTTTTACCACATACAATCAGTCATAGCCATTTTCAGTTTTAATTTGTGTTGGTTATTTTTGCCAGAAATATCCATTATAAATTGAACAGCAGATTAATGGTTTATTTATTCATTTCTTCTTCAATGGGATGAGAAAATTGAACATTAGGCAACAGAGAGAGCTAGGCAAAACAGAGACAAAGACTCAGAGATAAAGATAGCAAGAGGAAATCAAATTTTAAGAGTAAAAATTATATTTATGGTAATGGTAATAGCTAATATTTATTGTGTACTTCTTATGAGCCCTCTTCTAAACACCTGAAATGGGCTTATATTCATTTAATCTTCACAACAACTCTTTTTAACTTCGATTTTGAGTTCAGGGTACAAGCGCAGGTTTATTACATAGGCAAACTTGTGTCATGGGGGGTTTGTTGTTCAGGTTATTTCCTCACTCACATATTAAGCCTAGTACCCATTAATTATTTTTCCTGATCCTCTCCCTCTTCCCACCCTCTACCCTCTGAATGGCGCCAGTGTGTGTTGTTCCCCTCTATGTGTTCATGTATTCTCATCATTTAGCTACCACTTGTGAGAACATGCAGTATTTGGTTTTCTGTTCCTGTGTTAGTCTGCTAAGGATAATGGCCTCTAGCTCTGTCCATGTCCCTGCAAAGGACATCATCTCCTTCCTTTTTTATGGCTGCATACTATTCCATGGTGTATATGTACCACATTTTCTTTATCCAGTCTATCATCAATGGGCATTTAGGTGGATTCCATGTCTTTGCTATTGTGAATAGTACTTCAGTGAACATACGTGTGCATGTATTTTTATAACAGAATGATTTATATTCCTTTGGGTATATACCCCATAATGAGATTGATCAGTTGAATACTATTTCTGTCTCTAGGTCTTTGAGGAGTCGCCACACTGTCTCCACAATGGCTGAACTAATTTACACTCCCATCAACAGTGTGTAAGCATTCCTTTTTCTCTACAACCTTGCCAGCACCTGTTTTTGTTTTTTGTTTGTTTTACCTTTTAGTAATAGTGATTCTGACTGGTGTTAGATGGTATCTTATAGTGGTTTTGATTTGCATTTCTTTAATGATCAGTGATGTTGAGCTTTTCTTCATATGATTGTTGGCTGCATACATGTCTTCTTTCAAAAAGTGTCTGTTCATAGGCCGGGCATGGTGGCTCACGCCTGTAATCCCAGCATTTTGGGAGGCTGAGGCAGGCAGATCACCTGAGGTTGGGAGTTCGAGACCAGCCTGACCAACATGGAGAAACTCCGTCTCTACTAAAAAAAATACAAAATTAGCTGGGCGTGGTGTTGCATGCCTGTAATCCCAGCTACTCGGGAGGCTGAGGCAGGAAAATCGTTTGAACTCAGGAGGTGAAGGTTGCAGTGAGCAGAGGTGGCACCATTGCACTCCAGCCTGGGCAACAAGAGCAAAACTCTGTCTAAAAAAAAAAAAAGTGTCTGTTCATATTCTTTGCCCACTTTTTATGTTTGTTGTTGTTGTTGTTGTTTTTGTAAATTTGCACAACAACTCTTTGCGGAGATGTAATTATCATTTCTATTTTAAGATGGGGAAACTGAGGCACAAAGACTGGAAATAAATTGCCTCAAAGTATACAGCTAGTAAGAGGCAGATCGGGGATTCACACCCAGATAGCCTGTGACTGAGAATATGCAGCTGTGTTTGTATATTGATTGCTTACTTCTTGGTACTGCAGCATCCAAACGTCCCCTGGAACAAAACGTTGGGGTGAGTCAAAATGTTCTTTCATTCTATGCTTTTCTGCCACCTGAAATGCCCTCCCACACCTTCTGTGCCTAACATCATTATATGCTTCCTTAGGGGAGTCAGCATCATTATATGCTTCTCCTTGAGAAGGAGGGGACCATTGCCCACAAAGTTGGGTCTCCTGACCCTCCACTGGGACTCCCAGCATCTGAGCTAATCGCTGTTGGAATGCTTATCATCTGTGCCGCAATTCCCTTTGCTTCTTAGTCTTTCTCATTAGAGCCTGTTTGAAATGCTTGTTTTCCAGTGCCATAAAGAAATAGCACTTGAACATAAATTTAATTTTTTTAGCAAGGCCATTTTTATACTTTCTGCAGAAAGGGTACACTCGCCAGCAGTTTTGCCACGAGAGTACACTGAACAAAGGAGACGGGGTCATTTACAACCTGATGCATCTACCGTACTGCTGTATCCGGTTTCCATTGGCTGGAATGGGACCTCACATTCTGTATTTGTCCCGAATGGCTAGCAACTTAGAACTTTTTAAAAGAGGCAAAGGCCAAGGAGAACAAAGGAAGGAGGAAGTAACTTGTGGAATGCCGAGAAAGGTAAAAATTCCTTTAAATAAGGAAGAAGAACAGGCTATGGCCTAATGCTTGCTTGGACCAGTATAAGCATGCCAGGGCAAATATTTAGGCTAAATTATGAGAGCTAAGAACATAAAGTACATTGATTTTTTTATTACGGCTAGCAGATATTTAAGAATGTTAGCACAGGTTTTTGAATACATTTTGCTTTTTAAGAGAAGTTACTATTTATTTCTAATTAGATGGGGAGGAAAGTCTTTGAAGAGGAACCTCTACTTTTTACCGGCCTGAGATTCTTAAGAAGAGGAGCTGGCTCTTATTGCCAGTGTTTCAATTTCCTACTATAGGACTGGTACAAATGAGAAGAGTTATGAAAATTATTGAATAAATGCTTCTTGGCCTTTTGGCTAAGATCAGGTGAAAATTATTGAATAATAATTTTGAATAAACAAATGTGCAATTTCACTAATAAGGGATTCTACTAATAGTTACTTGCTTTATTATTTACTGTTAAGTATGACTGTTTTGGCTTAACATGTTCTCCCACATTAAAGAACTTGTGATCTTTCACGACAGCTCTGGGAACTTATTCAAAGCTCCTGAAATTTTGATGTTCTGATGCAAGTGACTGGGTTATGCATAAATCATTTGATTTCTACGTTCATCTGCTTTCTATTTTGTTCTGGCAATCCCATAGTATCTGGTGATAACAGAGTTCACCAGCAAGGGTGTTTGGATATGATACTGCATAATCCAAAATCTAAAATCGGATTAAATCTATAAAGAATATGTCCTGACTAGTGCAAAAGTAATTATGGTTTTCGCCATTAATAACTACAGACTTGATCTATGAAGTAGGCAAGTTATCCTAATGTATTAACCCAGTCAGAAATCTTAAGATTGCCTAAAGCTTCCCTACTCAAATCCAATCCATCACCCAGTTTTGTTGATTCTACCTTTTAAATAGTTTCTGAATCTGTCTCCTTTTCTCCATCTTCGTTGTCATTGCCTTCAGTCAAGGTCTCATCATGGTTAATCACAACAACGTTCTACTGTCTCCCCAGCTGCAAGCTTGCTCTGATTCATTATTCTCACTATAGTCAGAGTGATCTCTCTAAGAAGCAAATCTAATTGTCACTCCCATACTTGAAACCCTTAAATAATAACTTCATATCATCTGCAGAATAAAATATAATCCCCATCCTCCTTTCTAGGTCCATTTCCTGCTGCTCCCCTGTACACTAGTGCATTGGTCTTGATGACGTCCTTGTAAGTTCCTAAAATTACTTCAAAAATGCTGTCCCTGATGCATCCTTTCTTGGTTCTTGTTTACTTCCTCGGTTTCCACCTTCACAATGAAGTCTCTCTCCAAACACAGTCCCTAATTCTGTGTTTCCGCCTAACTACAAAGAGTGTGACATAAAGATTCAAAGCAAATGCAGTAGTATGGGCTTGCCAGACTACCCCACCTAAGTTGTATGAGTTTAGGCAACTCACTTAAGCTTTCTCAATTACCTCATCTGTGAAATGGGGCTAGTTAGTAGCTGTGGTATGTAGACTGTCATGAGGAATTAAATGAGAAATTCCAGGCTTGCGTGTGCTAATCACTTAGTAATTACTAGCCATTTGTCTTGGCTAATATTTAGTTTGTTTGTTTACTTCTGCTAGACTGTGTGCTTCAAGGATAAAGACTCTTGTGTCTTTAGCAACTATGATAGTAATGGGCACAAAATAAGTGTTCCTTAAATGTTTGCCAAATGGACAAATGAATGGATGGAGGATTATCTTCTACACCCCAAACTGGAACACTTGATCACACATGTTTGAGTAATGGAGAAGAGTTTAAATAACTTCTAAAATAGTGAGCTATTGCTATAGCAATGAAAAAATTATTACCCTACCCCTTGTCCTGAGATTGGTGTGGTTAATGACACACTGAAGGTGTTGAGTTTAGAACATTGTAAGAGGCAAACAACATTTTCAGTCAAATTTAATTGAGGAAGCACAATATTGTAAAGATCTGGGTTCTGGTCCTGTCTCTGCCACTAACAGGAGATGTGACCATGAAAAAGTTAAAAATTAAACTCTCAGTCTTTATTTCCTCATCTGTGGACAAACAATGATGGACAAGATGATCTTGAGGATCCTTTCACTTTGTCAGTCAACTGCTTTTGTAACTTCTTATGGTGAGAAGTTACACTTTCAATTTGGGGAAATTGTATATGAAAGTATATGAAATAATTGCATTATAATAGTCTTAACTACTGCTGCTATGTAATGTTTCTGAGATTTTGTTGTTATTGTTGTTTTAACTTTGAGAAACGAAAAATTTTAATGGTAGGATTTCATAATTGGAATGAACCATAAAAGAGATAATTGTTGATACAAGAGGATAAGAGAGAATCCCCACTTACTGCCCCCGACCTGGCCATGTTCAGTGAAAGAACTAGCATTGGCTTTATACAGTGGACATGATTAACTGTTTATGTTAATAAGCAAGGAGACTATAAATGTATCATTAATTATTATGGGACAAATTCAAAGTTTCTGAGAGTTAAACTAGTCAAATGCATACACAACGTACTTAGATATAGTATCTATGTTAGTAAATGAAGAGATTGCAAATGTATGGTTAATTATTCTATGAAAAACACAAATTAGGGTAATCTTAGTGAATATGATCATTGTTTAATAAGTGGAAACTTAAATAATCATGTGGTATTTTATAGGGAAAAAATTGTAGAAACAAACATAGATAGTCAACCCAAAGCAGGGTACTCTAACCTATGGCTCACAGATTCCAGGTGGTTCGTGAAATTGCTTTAAGGATCTGCAAATGTATGAGTTTACTAACCATTTTCTGTCTGTTGGCTTAACCAGCCAATGGTGTTAAGAATCAAAACAGTTCCCTCTCTTTGTTTTGTTTCCTATAAAGCACAACAGAAAAGAATACACCTCTTTTTTTTTTTAATCCTCCTCACTGGAGAAGTAGGCTTAGCCATCTATATAAGGAAGAGGTTCTTGGATAGGACAGAGAGTTTCCCAATGCAAGGGCAGGCACAGTTGGTTCTAGTAGAAGATGTATCTTTATTTGGAATATGAATTATCAGGCTATCATGGCCCAAAGCTATTAAAAATTCAAATTAAATAACATTCTGCCCTTGTTCTGCTTCTAATCTCATTGAACTGCTTTCTGATTATTTTGCTTGCTATGTATGTTTGCCCACAGGGAGGACAGGAGCAGCTGGTCCACCTGACAGCTGTAATTTCTTTCATAGATTAATACATTGGTATTCGGGTTTATGAAGATAATTTTTTTAAGTGTTCAGTTTATAATTTTTTTTTTTTGAGACCGGGTCTCCTTATGTTGTCCAGGCTGGGTCTTGAACTGCTGGGCTCAAGGGATCCTCCTGCCTTGGCCTCCCAAAGTGCTAGGATTACAGGCATGAGCCACCATGCCCTGCTGAGTGTTCAGTTTAATGTGTGTGTTATTGACTTTGTTTCCAGGCTCATTTTGCTTAAAAAAAAAAAAAAATCTATTCAGGGGGATTGGAAAGCTAGGAGTGCAATCCTTAACCGCATGTGTTTCTTGAGGTCAAGCGTACCTTGTGAGCTATCTTGGCACTCACACAGCTAGCTGAGTCTTTTCTGGGGACACCTCATTGGGTACTGCTTGTGCTTACCACTAGATGAGCATCTTGTCTGATCCTCTCATTTTGTAGATTGACAAACTGAGGCATACATCATAGTATACCTGTAGTTTTCACCTTTCTCAAAGGTACTTAGCACCTTTGAGAACTAGCTATCTGAACACTTAAAACAGATTTTAGAAAACTTTTTCTTTTGGGCTGGGCACAGTGGTTCATGCCTGTAATCCCAGCACTTTCGGGAGGCCAAGGAGAGAAGACCGCCTGAGCCCAGGAGTTGGAGACCAGCCTAGGCAACATAGTGAGACCCTGTCTGTACAAGAAATAAAAAAAAACAGCTGGGTGTGGTGGTGCACACCTATGGTCCCAGCTACTCAGGAGGCTGAGGAGGAAGGTTCGCTTGGGCCCAGGAGGTTGAGGCTGCCATGAGCCTTGATTGCACCACTGCACTTCAGCCTGGGCAACAGAGCATGACCCTGTCTCAAAAAAACAAAAATCAAAAAAAAAAAAAAAACCCTTTTATTTTGAAATATTTTTGGATTTATAGAAGAGTCGCAAAGTTAGCATAGATATAGTCCACATTCAGCTTCCCTTAACATTCACATATTTATTTTCATTTTTATTTTTTGAAACAGTTTCACTCTTGTTGCCCAGGCTGGAGTGCAATGGCACAATCTCAGCTCACTGCAACCTCTGCCTCCTGGGTTCAAGCGATTCTCTTGCCTCAGCCTCCCAAGTAGCTGGGATTACAGGTGTGCGCCACTACGCCTGGCTAATTTTGTACTTTTTTAGTAGAGATGAGGTTTCACCGTGTTGGTCAGGCTGGTCTTGAACTCCTGACCTCAAGTGATCCACCTGTCTTGGCTTCCCAAAGTGCTGGGCAGGCATGAACCACTGTGCAACATTAACATATTATATAATCATGGTTCATTGATCAAACCACAAAGGTTTTGTGTATATATACATTTATATTATATTCTATTGTATTATATTATATTTTAATAGAGTTAGGGTCTCGCTGTGTTGCCCAGGCTAGTCTTGAATTCCTGGGCTCAGGCAATCCTCCCACCTCAGACTCCCAAAGTGCTGTGATTACCGGTGTGAGCCTGGCCCTTACAATATTAACTAAACAACAAACTTTATTTGGATTTCCTCAGTTTTCCCCACCAGTGCCCCTTTTCTGTTCCAGGATGCAATCTAGGACACCACAGTACATTTTAGTCATCATGCCTCCTTTGTTGCCTCAAACTGTGACTGTTTCTCACTCTTTGTCTGTCTTTCATGATCTTGACACTTTTGAAGAGTATTGATCAGGTGTTGTGTAGAATGTCCCTCAATTCAGATTTGTTTAATATCTCCACAACTTTTAGACTGAGGTTGTGGATCTTGGAGAAGAATACCATAGAGGTGAAGTGGCCTTCTCACCACATCATGTCAGGGGTGTACACTATCACTGATGATACTAATTTCTTTTTTAGTTTTAATTTTAGTAGAGACAGGGTTTCACTATGTGTGCCAGGCTGGTCTTGAACTCCCAACCTCAGGTGATCCCCTGCCTTGGCCTCAATCATTTTATTTTGAAAGTTGGTAAGTAAAGAAAAAGAGTTAAGCATTTATTCACTTTTAAAACAGAAACTATTTTCAGGTAACTAAATAGCCTCTGTTGTTGAAGGAAATCTCTAATTTACAGAAGACTGTCAGTAAGCAAATGTGGAAGGTAATATATAATTGGAAAAATCATTAGTTTGCCACCCCTAAGGAAAGTATTGATTCAGGAAAGGATAAAATCATTAAATCGTTAGGTTAATGGTTGACAGGTACGTTGACCATTCGTCTCATTTTGCCAGAGATGGTCCTAGTTTATGACTATTGTCCAAGTGTAATTATTAATAGTGCCCCTTTTAATGTCAAATGTGGCAGTTTGGATTATAAGTGATAGGCTCACCCTGTTGACAGGGTACCAACATATGTATGAAGCCAAAGTAAATATCATGCAGATAATATTCTGATCATAATAGAATTGAGCTGTCATCACCTTTAACTCAGTGTTAATCTTACCATCACTTAGGATGGGACAACCAGATGTGTCTCCTGTTGTGATTGAAACTGGAATATACAGCATTACCTATGAAGTTCCCTTGATAAAAATGTTCAATTTAAATCTGGTCAAATATTCAGATCTATCTTCCTGCTTATAGGAAACACAAGGATTAGAGGAAGCAATCAGACAGATCCAGAGGGGAAACAGGCCTGGTCTTCAGCAAGTCCATATCGTGATAAAAGGAAATGTTTTAGGTTAAAAGTGTCTTAAGAGGCATAGCAACCAGATATACTGCTTGGTTCTGAATTCGATACATATTTGGCCAAACCAGCTGGAAGGACATCTTGGGGACAGGTGAGGAAATTTGAATATGGATTTGCTATTATAGTTAATTATGTTAGGTGTGAAAATATAATTTTTGCTATGTAGAAAACTGGGCGTTAAAAAAAAACAGATGCATTCCAAATATTAGGGGTGGAATATTATGATGTCTGTAATTTACTTTAAAATACTTCGGGGCTGGGCGTGGAGGATCATGCTTGTAATCCCAACATTTTGTGAGGCCAAGGTGGGAGGATCTCTTGAGCCCAGGAGTTTGGGACCAGCCTGGGCAACAACGCAAAATGCTGGCTCTAAAAACAAAAACAAAAAGAAAAACAAAAACATGAAACTAAACTGAAAAAACACACACACACACACACACACAAAAAGCATGAAATAAAATAAAATACAATAAAAACCCCTTCAGCATTAACTATAATAAAGGGAGTTGGCAGGAAAAGCAATAAGATAAAAGATAAAATATACAAAACATTTCATAAACTTACACCTGAAAGACAGTATCATAGGTAAGGCAGCCCCCAGTGATCCCACCTCCTGATATTCAGCCCCTCCTTGAGTGTGGTCTACACTTTTCAACTTGTTTCTTCTTCCACCCCCCCTTTTTTTTTTTTTTTTTTTTTTTTTTTTTTTTTTATATTAGTTTTCTTTAGTTTTTTTTTTTTTTTTTATTGAGACAGAGTCTCACTCTGGAGCGCAGTGGTGCAATCCCAGCTCTCTGCTGCGACTGCAGGCATGCACCACCATGCCTGTTTTGTATTTTTAGTAGAGATGGGTTTTCACCATGTCGGCCAGGCTGGTCTTGTTCCTACTTCAGGTGATCCACCCGCCTCGGCCTCCCAAAGTGCTAGGATTACAGGCGTGAGCCACTGCACCTGGCCTCACCTTGCTTCTAGTGAACGGATATGGGCAGAAGTGATGGAAATTCACTCTCAATATTATTGAAATATTGGAGGTTACAAAAGGTTACAAGTCTGTGGCTTCCATCCTGAGCATTCTCTGTCTTTTGTAGATTGCTCGTGCTGGGAGAAGGACACTGTCATGTTGTGATCTGTTCTATGGACAGGCCCATGTGTGGCATGTCTTCTGTCTAGCAACCTATGAGGAATGCCATGCATTAGAAACCAGGTGAGTGAACTTGGAAGAAGATCCTTCAACATCAGGTGAGTCTTCGGTCTCAGCTGGCAGTCTGACTGCAACCTCATGAGAGGTCTTGAGCCAGAGGCACTTAGACTGTGCTTGGATTCCTGACCCGTGGAAGCTGTGAAGTAATGTTTTGTTGCTTTAAACTGCTAAGTTTTGAGATAATTTGTTATGCAGCAATAGGTAACTAATACAGATAGGAAAGAGTTATTGGGGTGAAAGAGGGCAAGAAGAACATTATAGGCAGAGAGAAAAACCGGTGAGATAAGTATTTAAGGTAAGAAGCATGAGTGTCTTTCAAAAATGGAAAGAAACCAAATCTGACTAGAACTTAGAAGGCAATGAGGAAAGATGAAGCTGTAGTGACGGGCATGATATAGGGCTACAAAGACCATGACAAAAGTCTCTTCTTTTCCTATTGGGAATAAGAAGCCATGGAAAGCATTTAAGCAGAGGCTGTTTTAGAAGCTTAATTGGATGTTTTGCACAGAATAGAATAGAGGGAGCAAGGGTGGAAGCTAATCTGGGAGAAGCGCTGAATCATCTGGGCTGGGTATGGAAAACAGATGGCATCGCCTTTCTCAACTCAGACTCTGAAAAGGTCAGCACTGCTCTGGGCCTCACTCTGATTACACAAAATTGGCACAAGGATGGCCATACAAATCAACACCAGTTAATACACTGGCTACCCAATGACCAGTTAGATTTCTTCTTGGAAGACTTCTTACCTATAGATATCCAGAGATTTGGCAGTGATGTGTGGACACCAGACTGGGAGGTGAGTCAGATGCTGCCTTTACATCCGCGTTGAATAGGATGAGTGAGAGGAGAAAGTGAGTTTACAGAAAGCGGAGACTAGAGCAAACAGGCAAAGATAACCAGAGAGCAGAGGGCATGTGGCCCCTGAGAAGGAAAGGAAGAGAGTGGGAAACGCTGTAGGTCCTCAAAGCTTTCCAGCCCCTATAAAGGTCACAGCAACTAGACCTCTTGTCCACAGAATTGATTAGTTTTGTTTTCTCACCAATACTAATTTCACTTGTGCTAATTTGGCTTCTTTTCCTTACAACCAAAACATTGTCATGACTAGAATAGATTTCTGCACCATGGTTGAGTAGATCATTTGACCTCTATAGATTGAAAAAAAAAAAGGTATGGATTGGGAGGGTGAATAGAATGATATTAACACTTGCATATTACTGACTCAATATACTCACAAAGACGCAATTATTTACTTCAGTTCAGGAATTCTCAGCCCCATCCAAGCAGCCTATATGCTGATACTACTTAATAGCTGAACACATAACAACATTTTCTGAGTTTTCTTACATCCTACATCCAATGGAGATTAGGGGATGAGAGGTTAGAACTTGTTCTGAATTCCATAAGTAAGTTACAGGCTGATGAAGTGACAGTTTGAAGGTAGATGCAATGCAGATGTCATCTGGAGAAGTATTACCTGCTGCCCACAGACATCCATACAGAATGGCAGAAGCCTGGGGAGACTTTATGGTCTAATTGCTGATTGGGAGTAGAGCAGATTGGTTATGAATGCGGACTCTGTAGCCTGGAGGCCTAAGTTTGAATTCTAATTGTGTCATTCACTAGCTGTGTGACTCAGGATGCATTACTTAATCTCTCTGTGCCTTTGTTATCTGTAAAATAGAAATAATAGCAATGCTTACCTCATAGGGTTGTTGTAAAGTTTCAAATGTGTTAGTACATTTAAAGTGCTTAAAACAGTGCCTTGCATGTAGGAAATGATTGATAAATATTACTTATTAAGTGAGATGCTTATGTAACATGCTCAGCATACTACAAGCTCAGGAAATGTAAGCTACTATTATTATTTTCTGCTATAATCCTGTATGTTGATTTAGTATGACACTTCCTATTCATGGAGTAATATTGTTGATTTAGTCCTAGTTTCTTGGCTATCTCATTGTCTTCACTTACATATATGCAAAAAGGTGGACCCTACCTTGATTTTGACCTTCTCGGTAAAGCACTAGCTAGCAAAATGCCCTTTTGTAGTCCATTCTGGCTGCTGTAACAAAATACCATAGACTGGGTGGTTCATAAACAATAGAGATTTATTTGTCACATTCTAGAGACTGGGGAGTCCAAGGCCAAGGTGCCAGCAGATTTGGTGTCAGGTGAGAACTAGCTTCCTCAGACGACCTTCTCACTCTAACCTCATGTGGCAGAAGAGGGCGAGAGGTCCCTCCTGGGCCTCTTTTACAAGCACTCTAGTCACATTTATAGGGTTCTGCCCCCATGACCTAGTCACCTCCCAAAGGCCTCGCATCCTAATACAATCACCTTGTGGGTACACATTTCAACATAGGAATTTGGGGGGACATAAATATCCAGACCATAGCAGCCCTATAGAAACTATGGAAACAAATATTACTTATTGATGATTTTTAGTTGCTGCCTATGCCATGGTAAATAGTTTACTTATGAAATCTCAGGGCAACTCTTTGTTTTCCAAATAAAAAGGTCGAAGCTATGAGAAGTGACTTGCCCAAGATTATACGGCCAGTAGTTGACAGAGCCAGGACTAGAATCCTGATCTAATTTGCCCCAAAGCTCATTAGGAACTGCTATCCCTACTGCCTGTGAGGGAGCTAGCAGATACATCCAGCCTGGGATTCTCTATTTCTGAGATCTCTTTAAATATTTCAAAGACCAATATTTCCAGTCAGGAATAACATAGCTGCACAGTTTATGGGTTAATAAGCGTGTTATTAGGAGCTGGGGCTTCAGCCAGGAAAACAGTCTTTTTAAAGCATTTACAGTCTAGAAAGTATACATTGTGATTTGGGTGAGACGCAGGATTTAGTGGTCTCTAACTGGCTTTGGTGTTAGACACACATGTGGTTGGTTGAATTCTGGCTTCCCCTCTTTTCAGCTATCTGAATGTCACCTTGCATTAGTCCTATCATCTATCTGAGCCTCAGTTTCCCCATTTGTAAATTGGGGACAATACATCCATCTTGCAGGGCTGCTGAAGGGATTGGAAATAGTGTATGTAATGTACCTCCTATGGATTTAAGATAGGTACTCAAAAATGGCAGTTGTTTTGTTAAAGCCTGATTCTGCATTGGAACCAGTTCTCAAGAGCCAATTCTGATGAGTGTCTTCACAGCAGGACGTAAGCCCTGATGAAATAATTTGTCTGAAGCCAACATTGTCTCTTCATTTCATCTTGATATGCTAATTTTGGGGGGTCTATAATTCAATGGTTATCAATTGAGCAAGGATGGTATTTGCTATTCTGTTCTGTGTAGTTGTGTACATTGTCAGTATCCTAATAGTTATCAAGCTTTGACCACAGGAAAGTCCCTTTGGTCTCTTAAAAGATGCACTGAATCTCTTCAATTCCTTTTTCATTTTGATTCAATAAAATGGTTCACTCTAGAAAAGCTGTATAGACATAGTTCAAGTCAGATATTTGCAACATGTTGTATATAACCATTGAGCTCAAACTACCTGAATTTCAAGGACATATTTATGGGGATACACTATAGCAATGAAATAATGAAATATATATACACATATGATTATCATATACATGTGATAGATATACATATGTATATACTTTATTTAAAAGATTATACTATAATATAAATATCTTAAAGTAGATTTACATAACATAATAAAAACTATCAGATAATACAGTTTTAATACCTGCAAGGAGTTTCTTCAGACTGACTTCAGACTGAGTTTGTTTTCATTTTTTTTTTTTTTTTTTAATTTGAGATGAAGTATCATTCTGTCACCCAGGCTGGAGTGCAATGGTGAGATCTCGGCTCACTGCAACCTCCGCCTCCTAGGTTTAAGCGATTCTGCCTCAGCTTCCCAAGTAGCTGGGACTACAGGTGTGCGCCACCATGCCCGGCTAATTTTTGTATTTTTTTAGTAGAGAAGGGGTTTTGCTATGTTGTCCAGGCTGGTCTCGAAATCCTCAGGTGATCCACCTGCCTCAGCTTCCCAAAGTGCTGGGATTACAGGTGTGAGCCACTGCACCCAGCCTGTTTTCATCTCTTATATATGCTAGTGACTTACTTTCTATAAGGTATACATTTTGAATTTTTTTTTTTGGTAGGGATTAGTTTGTAATGAGCCATCTATACCAGTATTATTTTCAGAATAATTGACCAGAACTTGGGGATACAAGCTAATGTTGAAAAAGGGATCTAACCCCCAACTTCTGGTCAAACTATAGTTTGTTCAAATGTCACATCTTTTTTTTTTTTTTCTTTTTTAAGATGGTGTCTCATTCTGTATCACAGGCTGGAGTGCAGTGCTGCAATTATAGCTCACAGTAGCTTCCACCTGCCGGGCTCAAGTGGCCCTCCCACCTCTGCCTGTCAAGCAGCTGGGACCACAGTCATGCACCACAATGCCTGGCTAATATTTTTGATTTTTGTAGTGATGAGGTCTCCCCATTTTGCTCAGGTTGGTTTCAAACTCCTGAACTGAAGCAGTCCTCCCCCCTTGGCCTCCCAAAGTGCTGGGATTACAGGCCTGAGGCACTGCACCCAACCTCAAATACCACATCTTTAACAAAATTTTCACCATGCTCTCCTTCTCCAATTACTCATGCTCAGAATTGTCTGAAGCCTTTATCACAATTTATCATATTTAATTGATTTTGAATATTTAACTGGAATTCAGTGTAGATGGTGTTTTTTAATTAAAATATAATTCACATACAGTAAAATTCACCTTTTAAAGTATACAATTTGGCTGTGTGCAGTGGTTCACACCTGTAATCCTAGCACTTTGGGAGGCCAAAGTGGGCAGATCACTTGAGCTCAGGAGTTCAAGACCAGTCTGGCCAATATGGCAAAACCCCGTCTTTACCAAAAATATAAAAAATTAGCTGGATATGGTGGCGGAGGCCTGTGGTCCCAGCTCCTTGGGAGGCTGAAGTGGGAGGATAGCTTGAGCCTGGGAGGCGGAGGTTGCAGTGAGCTGATATCATGCCATTGCACTCCAGCCTGGGTGACAGAGTGACACTCCCTCTCAAAATAAGTAAATAAATAGTATAGAATTCAATGGGTTTTAGTATATTAACAAAGTTGTGCAACCATTAGTGCTAACTCCAGAACATTTTTATCATCCAAAAATAAATTCCATATCCATTAGCAGTCACTTCCAATTCCTCACTCCCCTCTACCTCCTGGAAACCACTATTCTACTTTCTGTCTCTATGGATTTGCCTGAAATGCAATGTAATTTCATCATATTTCATGTAAATGGAATCATACAACAGGTGGCCTTTTTGGATGTGGCTTTTTATGTCCGAACAATGTTTCATTGTACAGTTATACCATGTTTCTTAACCATTCATCAGCTGATGGTCATTGGGTTATTACAATACTTTTTGGCTATTATGAATATTGCTGCTGTGAACATTTGTGCACACGTTTTTATGTGGATCCAATTATTTAGGCTCACAGTATTTCGTAGTGGTGTTTTGCTACTATGCTGACTGGGGTTAAGACCAGGCTCTGCTATTTAGTAGATGTGTGACCTTGGGCAAGCTACTTAACTTCTCTGCGCCTCAAGCTCATCTACAAACAGTGACGATGTTATCCACCTCTTAGTGATTTTTGAATCTTAAAGGAGTTAACGTACGGGACGTACTTAGATCCGGGTTTGCTACATGGTTAGCAAACATGGTAAGCATGCTACATGGACATGCTTACATGGTCCAAGTAAAATTTATCTATTAGTATTATTTTAATATTTTAGGACTTTAATAAAAGGGCTCATCTTCATTGTACCTTTGAAACCCCAAATCCTAAACTTTTTTTGTTGTTAATTAGAGAAACGAAATAAATATTCAGAATTGTCTGGTATTCTGGGTGTGCTAATTTCAGACAAGCACATTTTGAGATTGAGGGAGAGATGGTAAAGCTGTAAATTGAAAAGAGGCTTGCCTTCACCAATTTACCTTTCTTAATGCAGCAACTTATAACACCTATTCGTTTGCAACTATTTAGTATAATTTGGGAAGTATTCTTGTAATTAATAATGTATTATTTAATAACATGTATATAGAGCTGAGTGGTGACTTGACTCTCGCTACTGTAAAGCTAGGTAATAGCGGCTTTTCACAGCAACTGTGCAATGGGTTTAGGCGAGGCCCAGGTCGATTTTGATTGGCTTGCCCAGTGGAAATGCTCTCCGCCTCAGCTACTACTGGCCAATATGGCTCCACAATTGGCTGTCCCGGAAGCCGACAGACACGTGGCTACCTCAGGCTGAGCCGAACGTGGGAGGACTTAGTTCTGCCTACCGCGAGAGGGCGCCGGCGGTTCCTCACTGCTAAAATCACATTTCCCATAAAGCCCCCGAGCCACCAATCAACTGGCTGTCTTCATACCGCTTTCAAAGTCGGCGGGCCCCTTTTCCAATAGCAGGGAAGATACCGCCCCCATCTCGAAGATTGATGGAAAGATTGACCAACCACATCTCAGACCTTTGCTATCTCCGCCTCTCTTGTTGGGGATTGACGATTTTTCTAGCCAATAAGGGACGCCGGGTCGGCGGGTGGATGAACGCGGCCCTCTGTAATGGCGGAGCGTGGCGGGGACGGGGGCGACGGTGAGCGATTCAACCCGGGGGAGCTCAGGTAAGGGACGCTGCCCTCCCGCACATCTCTGCTCACGAGAGCCCTAGGTGCTAGACCTGCCATGTGGAGATCCGGGGTGGGCGGTGGGTAGCGGAGCCGCGGCCGCCCTGGGCCAGGACCGCATGAGGCTTAAGAAAGGGGAAGGGGAAGGTGGCTTGAATGAGAGCCGGGCCCGGGTTGGGCCAGGGCCTCCGGCGGGTTCTTCGGCTGCTTCCCAGTGCTTTCTTGGGGCTCCGCCGCCCCTGGCGGCCTGCGGCCCGCTGGCCGGGCCCGGTGCTCCCGCCTTTGCGCCCCGCCTCAGCCGCGTGTCGCCTCCGTCTCGGCCGACCAGAGTCTTTCCCCCGGCCACGTTCCGCTGCGGGCCTGGTTTTCCTCATCGACGTCCCTGCACTTTGCAGTTACTTCCCTTGTACCGCTCGCCACTTCTGGCTAAGCCTTCTCCACGCCCTCCCCAGCTATTTGGGCTCCCCATGTTTGCCCTTTCATTTCATCCCCCTCATCGCTTGCCTTTCTTAACTTCAGTGGCTTTTCTTCCTTTTTTCATCCCTTTATTCCTTATTATTCTGTAGTAGTGAGTAACAACAACAGTAGCAACCGCTTATTAGGCACTTACCGTGTGCCAGTAAACCCTTTACTTAGGTTTGTCTCATTTAATCCTCCCGACCACCGTTTGGAGTAGTTGCTGTTAACATTTTGCAGGCCACAGACCAGAGGCATCTTCAGTTGTTACTCGCCCATCTTACAGGTGAGATAACAGCCTCGTGGAGGTTGAGTCAGTAGAATAAGATTGCATAGGCGGATTTGTGGCTCCAGGAAGTGGCTCGAACTCAGGCAGTCAGGTTTCAGAGCCTGCAATCCCGATTGGCATTCTATTCGTCTACTAGTCGTGCCATTTCCCTGACCAGTGCAGTGACCTTTTTTCCCCTGGAACCTCAATGCCTATGAATTTGTGATTAAAATTTGGTAAAATAAGAGTGACCTGGAGAAATCTTTTGGTCAGTGGTTTTTGAGGAAAAGAGGTATTATGCTTTATGTGTATATGGTACTTTTTTTTTTTTCTTTATGGGAGAAATGGCATTTCGGATGTTCAGCTCCTATTCTGAATTGGGCTGTTGTCAACATTTGAAAATGAAAAAGGGCAGTATAGATTATGAGGACTCTTGATACTGTCTAGAGCCTAAGATGAAATTGTGTAAGGAAATGGGTATTGTTATTCAAGGTTTTAGAAGAGGAAAATGCCTTTCAGATTCTCCATAGCCACACACACAAATCCCTACTTTGGCAGAAATGAAATTTTGTCTCATTTCAGACACACATCTGAAATCCTTTAAACTCCTGATGTATACAGTATTAATGAGTGATCAAGGTGAATTGTCAGGATCTTTCAATATTAGCTATGCCAAGCTTATTCCTGATTTCGGTCTTAAAGGCAGCTTACTTAGCTAGTTTCAGATGGATTTATTAGGGAACATTCTTTTGCATTTTAGAAGGTATCTTTCTAAAGCTTTTAAAAACATCCTTATTAATAAAGCCGTTTAGACTTTATTAATGTTGCACAACTGATTTGAATAGGGCTTTAATTTGCAAATGAATGTGCCCTGTTGCAAATATTTTATACCGTAGCCTCTTGGATTGGAACTTGCTTGCAGAGCATACTGTACAGATCTTTATTTTAGCATTTGTCATGAAATTAGGTGTGTATGTGGCCTCTTTGACGGCAGAAGTTGGGGCTTTATTTTTGCATTGTATTTGTATCCTGAATGTACTTCATGGTGTGTCTGTCATAACCTCCTGGCAAATGAGATATTCTGTAGTTATGTTTTAAATAAATGAAGATAGGAGATTTAAAGATACTTCACTTACTGGGCCAACATTTATTGTGTACTACGTGACAGTTGCTGGCAGTAGTTCCCTGAACCAGACCAAAAAAAGACGTTTGTCCTGCAGGAGCTTCCAGCTTGTAAGAGCTATCTAAATTGTAAATGAAATCAACCACATCAGATGATTAAATCTGCCTGTAAGTGTGAAGTGACTTACACGAGGTCGCTGGTTGGTTGGCAGGGTGTGGACTAAACCTCAGGTCTCCTCAATCAGTTTATAGAATTCGCCCCCATATATCAGTAGCATCTTTTTATTTCTTGCCCCTCCAATTAAAGTATTGTCTTTAGCATTGGGGAGATTGCATATCTGGACAGAATACTTCTGTTATAGAAAAATACCTTATGTTTGTATTTCCATGATCTTGTGAAATATTTTTGTTATTTTTATTCATGCAAGTAGGCTTTTGTTATTCAGAAAGGTTGTAAGTGGTAGGAATATAAACCACAATAGATGGAAAATTTATAGACATTCCAAATGCCATTAAAGTAACTTCCAGAGTCATTTGTATAGATCCTTTCCCTAGGGCCTTTGTTTACCTATCAATACTTAAGATACTTGCAATCTAAATTTTCTTATCTATAAAATGAGAATAAGAATATTCTGGTGTTGTCACTGACTAGCTGCCTTAAGAAAATTATTTTTGTGTGCTATCGTTTCCTCTGTAAAAATGGTGCCAAACTTACCTTATTAGGCTGTACTGAGGATTAAGAGTTAATACGGATAATGTCTGTATAACCATACTGGTATATAGTAACTTTACTATCATTATTAAAACAATAATGTGTTTTAATGTGTTGCAACAGTATACTAAAGGGAACTATATACTAGTGGCTAAAGATAATTCAGAAGTAAATGGGAGATTTCTTTATAGCATTTATCATAATTGAAAACTCAAATTGAGAATAATGAGCCTGAGAGGGCCTGGAGAGGCTAGAAGTGGGAAAGCAGTTTGAGCTGACATTTAAACTTGAGGCTGAATAATGAGAAGAAGCTAGTTATGTGAAAATCTGGGGAAGAACATGCCAGGCAAAGAGAACAGGTATAGAGGCTTCAAAGTAATAAACTTGAAATATTTAAAGGAAAAGACTAAAATTTGTGGAAAGGTTAATGTGGGCCAGGTAATACAGGGCCTGATAATAATAATTATAGTAATAATAACTAACATTACTAATATTAATACTATTTAACACTTCCCAGTACTATTACTGTACTAATGTTACAGAAACAGTAATAATAGCTAATAACTTAGATAGCACTAAGTGCTAAGCACTATTCCAAGTACTTTATTAGCTCATTTAATCCTCACTGCAGGTTCTGGTGAGGTGGTTGTGATGAAGCAGTATGATATGAAGAGCCCAGCCCATGTTCTGTGCGTAATTAACATCAGAAAATGGCAACTTTAGGCTATTCAAAAAAGGAAATTATGTGAATTTTGTCACCATTTTAGTGGCAGACTTTTGAAAACCATCCCAAATTAATAGTGAAATGCCTTTTACAGATAAACACTGCTAGGTTTTGTGGGGGAATGAAAGTAATGATAGCTGAAGTAGTTTACTATGTACCAGGTACCACCCTAAATGTTTCACTAGGATTATCTCATTGAACAGAGGTATCAGATACCTTTTCTGTTCCTCACTCGTTCACATCTGAGGAAACTCAAGACTCAGAAATTACGTAACTAGCCTGACAACAAAAGACAGAGTCCTAACAGAGCTTTTTTATGGTTCTGGATCTTAAATACTTAACTTCAGGCTGTAACCAGGAAGTATGAAATTGTACAGAAATGAATACTGTAGACTTTTTGAAAAAAAGGAGAGGCAGGTGGAAAGAAAATCTAAGAGTAGGGTACATTATTAACTTTCAAGCCTGAAACAGAGTGTCTTTCCTTGGTGGTCAACTTTGTTTTTTCTCCTGAAAGGTTGGACATTCCTTCAGTAACAGTGGCCTCTGTCTTTTGAGGATGCATATAATTTGAAAAAGACCTTTTGACTATTTTGATGCAATCCATATTCTTTTTTTTTTTTTTTTAGACAATGTCTTGCTCTGTCTCCCAGGCTGAAGTGCAGTAGTGTGATCTTGGCTCATTGCAACCACCACCTCTCAGATTCCTGCTGTTCTCCTGTCTCAGCCTCCCGAGTAGCTGGGATTACAGGCAGGTGCCACCACATCCGGCTAATTTTTGTATTTTCAGC
>NW_012122932.1:591675-678383 GCF_000951035.1 Colobus angolensis palliatus
AAAAAAAAAAAAAAAAAAGAATATAAATGTTGTTAACTCCTCTCTTGAGGACAGAAATGTAGATTTTTTATTTATAATGTAGATGTATAATAGCTACTGGGAATACCATGATAGGTAGTCAGTAAATGGGTGAAATTGTAAAAATAATTTTTTTAAGATCCTACATACCCTACTTGTAAGGTAGTTTGGGTACAGTATCACCTAGGTATTCAGTGGTTCAGGCAACAAATACTGATATTAATATTTATTGAGCCCTGTTATGTACAGATCTTTGTGCTAGGGATACAAGAGTGAACAGAATTCCTACTCTGAAAGGGGCATTTGCCTGTGTTTGAATCCTCTGTTTTGTTTATTTATTTATTTTTGAGACAGACCCTTGCTCTGTTGCCCAGACTGGAGTGCACTGGCATGATCTCAGCTCACTGTGACCTCCACCTCTTAGGCTCAAGCGATTCTCCTGCCTCAGCCTCCCAAGTAGCTTAGATTACAGGCATGCACCACCATGCCCAGCTAATTTTTTTGTGTTTTTTAGTAGAGATAGGGTTTCACCATGTTGGCCAGGTTGATCTCGAGTTCCTGACTTCGAATGATCTGCCTGCCTTGGCCACCAAAGTGCTGGGATCACAGGCACAAGCCACCGTGGGCCACCTGAATCCTGGCTTTAATACTGAACCAATTGTTTGGCCTTGGACAAGTGACTTCTTTGCTTTAGTTCTTTATCTGTAAACTGAGATTAATAGTATCCATCTCATCGGGTTGTTTTGATGATTAAAAGACATAATATTTGAAAAGAACTTAGAGTAAGCACTGCCTTGCTCATAGTAAGCACTTTTAAGAGTTAATAATTCTCTTACAAAAGCGCTTGGGGGAAGAGATAGATAATACTATCTCATGTGACATTACTTATTTGCTTAAATGCTGTGGAGAAAATACATAGGGTGTTGAGCGTGAGAGGTGGTGGGGTAGTGTGCCCTACAGGGAAAGGCTTTCCCTTTAGATAGAGACTACTAATCACCTCCTAAGTTACCCCCTGCCCCCTTTAAAAACTTTGGAAGTAATTTCAAACTTACAAAATGTCACAAAAATAAAGCTAGAGTGTCTTCAATGTTAATATTTTGCCTTTTCTGCTTTACTATTTGCGTGCACACATGCCTCCTCTTTGTTATTCTGAACTGCAAGGGTAAGGTATACCTATGGCTTTTTACCCCTCAATACTTCAGTATTTTCTAAGAATAGAGATAGTATTTTACTTAACTACAGCCTAATTATCAACTTCATAAATTTGTAATAATACTTTAATCTGTTGTGCATATTCCAGTGTTGTCAGTTGATCTGGTAATGCCCTGTATGGCGTTTCCTCCTGTTATTATAGAATTCAATCTAGAGTTAAAATTGTGTTGTTATTGGCCGAGCATGGTGGATCATGCATGCAATTTCAGTACTCTGGGAGGCGGAGGTGTGCAGATCGCCTGAGGTCAGGAGTTCGAGACCAGCCTTGCCAACATGGTGAAACTCTGTCTTTTAAAAAAAAAAAAAATTGTGTTATTGTGTCTCTTTAAACTTCTTTGGAGCATTTCCACGCATTTCTTTGTCTTTTATGGATAACACTGACACTTCTGAAGAATACACATCCCCCTTTTAATAGAAGGAACATTCCTTCTGGCCGGGCGCTGTGGCTCATGCCTGTAATCCCAGCACTTTGGGAGGCAAAGGAGGGCAGATCATGAGATCAGGAGATCAAGACCATTGCCAACATGGTGAAACCCTGTCTCCACTAAAATGCAAAAAAAAAAAAAAAAAAAAATTAACCGGGAATGGTGGTGCACGCCTGTAGTCCCATCTAGTTGGAAGAATAGCTTGAACCTGGGAGGCGGAGGTTGCAGCGAGCCCAGATTGTGCCACTGCACTCTAGCCTGGCAACAGAGTGAGACTTGGTCTCGAAAAAAAAAGAAAAGAAAAGAAAGAACATTCCTTCCTTATTCTTACTCTGAGTTTGTTTGATGTTTTCCTCATTATTAGATTGAGGTTATACATTTTTGGCTGGAATAGGTGATGTTGTATCCCTCTCAGTCACACATTATCTGTCCTTCTTAGATGATAATTAGTTTTGATCACTGGGTCAAGGTATGCCCAATTTCCTTATTACCTAGAGTGTTTTGTTTTTCATCTTTTCTTGCAACTTTAAGCAGCATGTGGGTAAATACTTTAAGATCATCCAGATAACCCTCTTGTCTAAATTTTTGCCTAGACTCGGCATCCCTTGATCATTCATCCAGACTAGATCATCCATTGACGTAAGTTTTTTTTTTTTTTTTTTTTTTCTGAGATGGGGCCTTGCTCTGTCGCCCAGGCTGGAGTGCAGTGGCGTGATCTTGGCTCAACCTCCACCTCATGGGTTCAAGTGATTCTCCTGCCTCAGCCTCCCCAGTAGCAGGAAGTACAGGCGTGTGCCTCCATACCCGGCTATTTTTTGTGTTTTTAGTAGAGATGGGGATTCACCATGTTGGCCAGGTTGGTCTTGAACTCCTGACCTCAGGTGATCCACACTCCCTCGGCCTCCCAAAGTGCTGGATTACAGGTGTGAGCCACCGCACCCAGCCCATTGATGTAGTTTTTATCGTGATGTTTGCAAAATGATGACTTTCCAACTCCAGTTAGACTTAAGAACCTTTTAAATTTGATGTAATTAGAGATCAGTAGCTACATTTTTGTAATTTTAAGAAAGAAAAATTTATTCCTTGCTCTCCCATGCAGGATGGCCCAACAGCAGGCCTTGAGGTTCCGAGGTCCGGCTCCCCCACCAAATGCAGTGATGCGAGGCCCACCACCTCTGATGCGACCTCCTCCACCTTTTGGTATGATGCGAGGCCCTCCACCACCACCACGGCCCCCCTTTGGACGTCCTCCTTTTGATCCTAATATGCCGCCCATGCCTCCTCCAGGAGGGATACCTCCACCTATGGGCCCTCCACACCTCCAGGTAAAGAATGTAGAGGTTGCCATTTCTTTGTTGGCATCATTATCAATATTATATATGGGTTTTGACTTAAAAACTTATATTCTTAAATAGTTTCAGTTTATAGGAAAATGGGAGCTAAAGAGAAGATCTATATATTAATATGTTTCTTCTAAATTAGTGGTAGCAGTAATTACTAAGGAAATTCAGAATAGAACTCTAAATGGTGATAGAGAAGTATATGTATAAAACCAGGATTCAATAGTTTTTACTTACCTTGAGCTCTGTGAATTGGCTTTAGTAATGCATCTTCTTTGTGGGAAATGAAGTTTGAAATCTTAAGATATTTTTGAGTGGAGAAAATTTGTTTTCAATGATATATGTTGCCAGCAAGTCTAAAAATACATGTATATATATTCCTGAGTAGTTATTGTCCCCAGAAATGGTGCCTAGGATAGAATCTGGAAAGTGACAGCAAACACATTTTATAAGCACAGTTGAATTTTTTTTCTGCCCTGGGGGGAAAAGTAGGGTTATCTTACTATTTTTGAGAAAGATTTATTAGGGGATTTCTTTAAATAAAAACACTTGTGGTATTTTAACCTGTGGCATATATCCCTCTCCATTGTATCCAGACTTGCTGTCTGAAGTGAGGTCATGAAGGTATCAGCTCTCAAATGTCTCATTTTGGGATTGTATTTTTTTATTTGAGTATGTATCTATGTTTTCTTAGTTTAGCCTGTATAATTCTGAAACCAAATAAATATAGTGGTATCATCTGCCTTCTGTTAGCTTAGACAGTGAAGAATGAATTATACTAAAAATAGAAGAAGGCAATGATGTGCCATTTAAGTGATGTTAACTCTGTTTAGATAGGGTTGTGGTTATGAAAGAGACAGGTTTTAATACTTTGCTCAATAATTTTATGGCCTTCCAAATAACGAATAGCCTCTCCTTCCTTTAAACACATTGTTAAATGGTTTTATATTTGCTTCAGGTTAGAATAAGAAATAGCTTTTTAAGTTATTCTGGTATAATCTTTAACATGTGAATTTGTTCTAATTTGTGTCTTTAAGAGTTAAACCTACTTGTGGAGTATTATAAAATGTAATGAACTAATATAACCCTCTCATTGAAATATATCAAATGTTCTGCTGAGATACTTTCTAATGTTGTCATGCCTTTCTTGGTCTTGAATAATTGTGTGGCTTTACTTTTTATTAAGTCCAAGTGATTTTCAGCCAAAGGCTCATGAAACATTTGGGATAGATATTTTGTATAACTTAGATCTGGTGTGCTTAAGATACTCAACTGAATCCAACAAAGATTGGAGTATGGGAAAGAAATTTTTAGGAAAGTAAAGTACAGCTTCACATTATTAGCATAGTTTGAGTTCCATTATCCAGATTAAGGTGCTTTTGATAATTGAATTTTAGTGTTACTTATAGATTATAGAGGAAATCTTTTAAATCCCTGCTCAAAATGTTTTTATAATGTCATCGTGTCAGTTTTTTAATTTTGAAACTCATTTTTATGTGCAGTGAAAACTTTTTCTTGAAGGATTCTTCAAGAAGCTGTGGAGACAGTGATGTGCCTGGTATTAAAACAGTGTATAAAAATCAATTTTTTTCAAAAAAGTAATCCAGCGCCGTGTGTGTGAAAAGCAGAACATATAGAAAGGGAAGAGCAAAATTCAGTGACAGTGTTATAACCCACAGTTGACCACTATTAGTAGTTTGATGTGTTTCTTTCTAGTTCGGTAATTTTTGTTGCAGACATTTTGCTTCTACGACAGGTGAATGTATTTGAATAGACTATAAAACTAGTTTCTCTTACAGTGTTTTACTTTTGAGTAAAATTCAGTAATAATTTGGAGGAAAAGTAATTAAAGTGGCTTACTGTTCTTGTGGATTAACAGAGACCACCTTTCATGCCTCCACCCATGAGTTCCATGCCTCCTCCTCCGGGTATGATGTTTCCACCAGGAATGCCTCCTGTGACTGCTCCTGGTACTCCAGCACTACCTCCTACGGAGGAGATCTGGGTTGAAAATAAAACTCCAGATGGAAAGGTAAATTATAAAATATAATTTAAGTTGTCATTTTTTTGACAGAGGAGTACAAAAGAGTTCTGGCAGATTGAGATCAGTGATATTGTCAGTTAAGAATGAGCCTTGGGTAAGCAGGGAAATGGAATAAGACTCCAGGAGAAGCTGACTGGATTCGATTTTTGTGCAGCAGGTGTAAGGTTGCCTGGAGTGCTAACACACATTTACCTGTGATTCTGGAAGCTTCTGGTCACTTTGGTACCATCTGCGTAGCACATACCAAATTTCAGGCTCCTAGAAGGAAAGCAGGTGTTCAGCATATACTGCATTGTTTGCATAACTGGTTTAGGCACATCGAGCCATTCTTATCAGTAAGGGAATGTCAACCCTCCTGAAATCCAAGTTCTCAGACTACAGATAAGGGCCAGCAGGGCTTTCTACAGATAGCTGTCTCAGGTCTGTTACGTTAAATTTCTGCATATAACATGGGTTTCCCTTTGGGTGTTAAAAATACAATGTGCTCATTGTAGAAAATTGGGCTGTGGGGTGGAATTACTTATTTTTTTTTGTTTTGTTTTGTTTGTGTTTTTTTGAGGTGAAGTTTTACTCTGTCGCCCAGGCTAGAGTGCAGTAGCGCAATGTTGGCTCACTGCAGCCTCTACCTCCTGGGTTCAAGCAATTTTCCTGCCTCAGCCTCCTGAGTACTTGGGGTTACAGGCACCTGCCATCATGCCTGGCTAATTTTTGTAATTTTGATAGAGACAGGGTTTCACCATGTTGGCCAGGCTGGTCTGAAACTCTTGACCTCAGGTGATCCCACCCACCTCGGCCTCCCAGAGTGCTGCTGGGATTACAGGCGTGAGCAACTGTACCTGGCCGTAAGTTATTTTATTTTTTATTTTTTTATTTTTGAGATGGCTTCTCGTGCTGTCACCCAGACTGGAGTGCAGTGGTGCGATCTTGGCTCACTGCAACCTCTGCCTCTTGGGTTCAAGCAATTCTCCTTCCTCAGCCTCCCGAGTAGCTGGGATTATAGGTGCCCACCATCACATCTAGCTAAATTTTTGTATTTTTAGTAGAGACGGGGTTTTACTATGTTGGCCAGGTTGGTCTCGAACTCCTGACCTCAGGTAATCTGCTTGCTTCAGCTTGCCAAAGTGCTGGGATTGCAGACGTGAGCCACTGCACCTGGCTATTTTTTATTTTTGAGATGGAGTCTCTGTCGCCTAGGCTGGAGTGCAGTGGTGCGATCTCGGTGCATGGCAACCTCCACCTCCTGGGTTCAAGTGATTCTTTTGCCTCAGCCTCCCGAGTAGCTGGGATTACAGGTGCTTGCCACCACACCTGGCTAATTTTTTAATATTTTTAGTAGAGACAGGGTTTCACCATGTTGGCCAGGCTGGTCTCAAACTCCTGACCTCAAGTGCTCCACCCAACTCAACCTCCCAAAGTGCTAGGATTACAGGCATGAGCCACCACGCCTGACCCTATGTTATTTTTAAATAGCTTTAAAGATAAAATATGGTTCCATTATTGTTTTTAATAATAATTGACAGATTTTATGATAACCATTGATTTTTTGCTTCCGCTGCAGGTTTATTATTATAATGCTCGGACACGTGAATCTGCATGGACCAAGCCAGATGGAGTTAAGGTTATTCAGCAATCAGAACTGACACCTATGCTTGCAGCCCAGGCACAGGTTCAGGCTCAGGCCCAGGCGCAGGCCCAGGCCCAGGCGCAGGCCCAGGCCCAGGCTCAGGCTCAGGCCCAGGCCCAGGCCCAGGCCCAGGCACAGGCCCAGGCCCAGGCCCAGGCACAGGCACAAGCTCAGGCTCAGGCACAAGCTCAGGCCCAGGCCCAGGCTCAGGTCCAGGCCCAGGTCCAGGCACAAGTACAAGCACAAGCAGTTGGAGCTTCCACCCCTACGACCAGTAGCCCAGCACCTGCAGTATCCACTTCAACGTCGTCATCCACCCCTTCCTCTACCACTTCTACCACAACAACTGCTACTTCAGTTGCGCAGACAGTATCAAGTGAGTACCACCCAGCATGTGTTTTTATATAGGGGCTAGAGAGGTGAACAAGTAGGGGACTACATTTCATATTGATCCCAGTGTTTCTGGTATTATCCTTTAATACTAGAATTATTTAAAATACATATTTGGCGCTAAAACTTTTGGGTTAGAGAAAAGCAGGAATTTATATTAATATTAATAGGAGAAAGTATTTGCCCGGTTGCAGTTCATGAAGCCAAATTGAGAAAGTGCAGAGTTAGCTCTTCCACTTGGCCAATAGTAATGCCGGGCATTGTGGGCTTGCAAAATAAGTGTAAGTCTTGGTCCCTACCTTACAGAGTTTCCAGTGTTCCTAATCAAGGAGGCAAGAATAACACATGTGAAACAATTAGATATTGATGTGCAAAACTATACAGTGAAAAAGATGTAAGAATTTGGGAAGTGGAGAAACAAGTGGGTGGACTATATGGGTATTTATCATGAAGGAAACAGAGTAGGGTTTAAGTAGGTTCACAGGTAAGGAAAGGATTTTCAGGTAGGAGAAGCAACATGAATAAAGGTTAGGAAAATGATAAGTGTAGTTTATGGGGTTTTTAGGAAACTTCTGAGGTGAGAGGGTTTTATTTTGAAGGGTCTTAAGAACTAGGCAAATAGGTGAGACAGGCACTGGGGGTCTGTATAAACGCAGTATTTTGCAAGTTTTTTTGGTGTTGGTTTTTTGGGTGGTGATGAAATCAGGGAGGTTTATTAGGAACTTCTCAGTAACCTCTTTTAGAGTAGTTTCTAGACTGGGATGCGAGTAGGTAAATTGAGGAGTTGCCATAGAAGGCAGCAGTCAGAAAGGCAGGAGAATTTTCAGGTATAAACTCACAGAGGCTCAAAGAATAGATCTTTTCTGAAAAGATGAGAGTCGATTAATAGCAGATTTCAGGGATGAAGAGAGGGACACAGCTGTTAATTGGCTTAAAAGATTGTCATTAATATGAAAATATTGCTTTCTTTTTGGGAGGTTTCTTTCTTTTTTTCTTTTCGTATTAATATACGGATGTTGCTCCTTACTCTGCAGGTTGAGACTAAGTCCAAAAGTACTTAAATAATGATTTTTTAAAATTCGATATTTGTTATGGCACTTGTCTGAAGATACACAGCTGTTCCTACAGTGTGATTATAATTTGTATTATTTTACTACCAGGATAATTGATAAGAATAAAGAAAAAAAATGTGGGTTTTTTTGTGATTACTTTAGGGACTTGGGAATTATTAGTGTGTAAGAAATACGTATAAGAGAGAAATTAATTGACATTGGCTTCAAATTTGAATTTATGTTATTGATAAAAAACAACTGAAGAAGTTAAGTAAGGTACATATAATATGGGGATAGCCTTTAAAGATCCTGTCAATGGTTTTTAGATAGTTTGTGGGGGAAATGTACCGAACAGAAAAATGTGAATAGTGTTTTACAAGTCTGTTTGCTTTTGTAGCTAAGGTGAATTTTGATATGAAAGCGTAACAGTCATACTAGCTAGTTTGTTAAGGGTGTTTACCTTTTTACAGGCTCAGTGCTTCCCAAACCTCTGGCAAGGCAGGAGACTACCAGTTTTTATGGGGGACCTGTGGCAGTAATGGGAGAAGGGGATTAATAAAAGCAATGTAGTTTTATGTTGAGGGTCTGTGTTGCTTAAATTGTCTTTCCTGTGTTCTTAGAAAGGAGAAATAGTAGTACTTCATTTTGTTTTAAGAAAGGTGATTAGCTAGATAATTTAACCATACTATATGTAGTCCATTTCTGTTTTCAGAGTGGTGTGTCAGTAAGCCCATAGCTGTCTTGTGTCCTGTTTGTCAGTTTTGCTTTATTCTTCAGTGATTGGAGGACTTTATTCCCAGAAATATAAAATAGCAAAATCATATTCTTTTTACTGCTTTTAAACATCAGTTTTGATGTTGTCTACGTATTCCAGTGTCTGTTTTTATTTTACTTGATTCAGTATCATAAAGCGTTGTCATACTGCAGTCTTAATATTTCTCCATTTATTATATATAGTCACTTGTCTTTTTTAGTTAAGATCTGAGACTGGGTTAGTATATTTTGAGGCCTAGTGCTTCACTAGTTGCTTTAGCAAATGAAGTTAGTAGGAATTTACCCACTGAAGTCTTAGATACCATTCTCCCAGTTTCCCATTATTTTATTGCTTTTGTTCTTTTCCTGTCATGACTCATGGCTACTAATCAAATTCAGAAAATGCTGTGCTGGAAAGAGGAATGGGTTGAGGAAATATTTTTTGTCATCTCCATTTGTGTTCTTTTCCACTTGAAATTTGATGCCCTTTATTTTCCTGACTATAGTAGTTTGGAACACAATTTTAGCAATTATCTGAATACTATAATAATATTTAAATTTTAATTTTCTGAACTACAATATAGATCTATGGGGTAAATGGGACTAAAAATGAAGAATATATTTTAATCCCAGTTGAGCATAAACTCAGTTTGTGCAAATTTGTGAAAAATGGTGAAGAAATCCTACTTCTCAGGGAAGTTGGGAACAATGACTAGATACGTTTTCAGCCATTATAGTAGATTACAAATGCTGAATGGTATATGTATGGGACTGGGCAAATGTTGCATGTACTTTGTATTTTTTACACTGTTATAAAATTATATTAATATGATACTGTACCCTAAGGCTAGGTCTATGCTAGACCAACAATTCATTCCTGGGCCCCTGAAGATACTTGTTTGGCCCTGCTGTCTATTTAGCCAAGGTGAGTCCCTCATTAACAAGTATGAAATTGCTCACATCTTCCCAGCCTAAGTGAGTTTTTCATTATTAGAAGCTAGAAAAAGATACTGACAGATTTTGTTGTCAGTTGGATTATTGGGTGGTTTGTATTAAACAGTGTGCTTTTGTTTAGAACAAAATTGGCGTAAAGATTGGGAAAGCACTGTTTTCATTTTATTTCATTTGACAAATTCATTCTTAGTCCAATACAGGTAGACATTTTTTTCTTTACATCAAAAAAAGATGAAGTATTTGTTACCAATGAATCACCAAAATGAATTTTATTTTGGAACTAGACGGGTTATGAATAAATAACAAAATTTTTTTGTAACATGTGAGAGTTGAAACTTTTTGAAAAGTATAAAATAAGGATTTTAGTTTTTAGTTTGATTTTAAATGCAATTGTTAGGGATGGAATGTTTTATTTTTGATATTTAAAAATAATGTGTTAGCAGAACCCAAATGATCTGGAATTTCACATTTTCCTGGTCTCTCACAATGGAAACCGCAGTTTAAAAAAATTTTCATTTTTTTAAAATAATGAGAGAAACCTGAGTTGTTTTTGATTCCATTTATTCATATCCAGTTAGTCATTAGTTATTTGCTTATCTTTTTCTATTCTTTTCTTCCTATGCATCTGTGAGGTTAATTCATCAAATGAAACCTGTTTATTACTCTTCCATACGGGAACCTTTAGTTTGCTATGTACCCCATTTACCTTCACGAAGTCACACAAATAATGTGAATGCATTCTTATAAAAAGTTCAAAGTCTAACAAAGCATATATATTAAAAGTAAAATGTGAAAGAGGCATACACAGAAGGTAACTACTGTTAACGTATTTTGGCTTGTATTCTCCTAGATCATTTTCTCTATATTACTTAAGTTCTGCCCTTTTCCTACCCAGTTAAGGACATACACCTTAGCCTTTTGTTCAAGGCTTTCTAATTTCTGCTTCTGGCGCACTTTTCCAGCCACATATGGTTTTGTTGGTATGCCTACTGTTTCACTCATTAACTGCTTGCCTTCAATTTTCTAAACAATTCCTTTTTGTTCTTTACTCTTTGCCTTTATTCATACTTTTCTCACTAGTTTTTTTTCTTCTTCCCCCCTCCTGCTATTTTCCTTGTTGAAATCTTAATTTTTCAAAATTTCTATACCCTCTCACAGTTAGAAATGTTCTTTGGGTCTTGATTTATACTGCTATATGTTTATCACATTTTACTTGGTATTTTTATATTTCATTTAACTATTTTCAAGCTTCTTGAAGATGAGACCTTTTGACAGATTTGTTGCAGTGCATAGAATGGTCCCTTAAATACTTAAATTACTGAATGCGTGAATGAATGAATATAGTAAAATGATTTATGAAGGAGTGATACATGTTTTTGTTTTATCTTTTATCAGCACCCACAACACAAGATCAGACCCCAAGTTCTGCTGTTTCAGTTGCCACGCCTACAGTTAGTGTTTCAACTCCTGCTCCTACAGCCACACCTGTGCAAACTGTTCCCCAGCCGCACCCTCAGACGTTACCTCCTGCTGTTCCTCATTCAGTACCTCAACCAACAACAGCAATACCTGCTTTTCCACCAGTAATGGTACCTCCGTTTCGTGTTCCCCTTCCTGGCATGCCAATTCCACTTCCAGGTAAACCAACAGATTATAATGGTCTTTCCAGCTATGTTTTCATATTGTCAGTTAGTTTGTTCTCATGTGTCTGTTGCGTTTGAAATTTGCCTTGAATCTCACCTGTTTGAAACGTTTTTGAAAGATTCATGGCTAACTGCAATATTTTCTCTTAAGTTTTGGTAAATGTCCTTTTTTTGTTGTTGTTTACATGTCCTAAAATTAGAGCCACATTTAAAGCTACACTTATTTTGAATAATGCCCTCAACGAGTTAAAAATGATCATCTTTTCCTGTAAATAACGTTCTAAATGCAATATTTTTGAAGGGTTGAGTCTATGAAGTTGAGAAATCACGTCACAGTAGCTTACATAAGTTGGATGATTTATGTACAGTGCACTGTTGTAAGCACGTTACATGCATTAACTGCTTTAATTTTCACAACCATCTTATGAGATAGGTACACAGATAGGTTAAATTACTTGCCCAGCATCACATAGCTAATAAGTGATGATGCTGAGATTTGAGCCTGTGCCCTCCACATCCAGAGAGTAAGCTCTTAATAACTATGCTTAGTTACTGAGAAAAAGCTAAGCAATTTTAAGAATTTAAGAAAATGTGAGTAACTTAACTATAAAACAATTCATATAAAACAGGAACTAGAAGGTTCCCTTGTAACAGTTATGAAATAAAGCATAATGTGCATAATTTAAAAGTTTAAATTGTTATGGTGAATTAATGTGTTATATTGTCTTAAGAGAAGTCATTAAAACTAGAGAAAGAATTAAGAAATATTGTGGAGTGGAACTCTTACCACAGGGTTTAAAAATGATAGTGTTGGGCATTCCAAATTTGAATGCATTAGTTTTTGTCAAACACATTTAATCCTTGATCCATGGTTCATTCTCCTTGTGTTATAGTTGAAAGTTTTGGTACCTTAGAGAGGTCAGGTTCACAGGGCTAGTTTGTGGCAAAGGTGAATAGAACTTAGGCCTTGTCTCTCAAGTTTACATTCCACCCACTTATTGCTACTTTTTTATACTTGTTTCTGTGTAAGAATAGAGTTGTGATACATCTATTTCTTAGATTTGCAAACATCTTAATTATCACTATTGCACTGGTTGTCTTTTTCTTTGTGACCACTCTGAAAAGGACACCTTCAGATATACCTTGTCAAGAAACAAACCAAAAATTTCAGGTATTTTTTTGATTTGGAAAACCTTTTACACATTGTTGGTGTAGTGTTAGATAATTAAATGCCCATTATGTGGTGTTTAAGAAATTCAAATCATTTACAAAGAAGAAAACAAAAGATATTCTTTCTACTATTAGGGATTGTCTCTTTTCTAGATTAAATTTAAGACAAGCAGCTGGATACTTTTCTCTATATGTAATTTTTCTGGGAAAACTAAATGATAGATGGAGAATAGCTTGATATTTGTCACAACCTCTTTTTGTAATTTTGGTCTGCTTTAGGGTTAAGGACAGTATTAAGACCAGATCGTGGATTCTGAGTGATCTGAAGGAGTTGGGGTTGCTAATTTTGTAGAGAGAAGATTGAGAGGTAGCATGATAATGTTGTTTAAGTATTCTGAAAGGCTGTCATTTGAACAACGTTTGCTTTTCTTTAGAGGTTCTTAATTAGGACTAATGGATGAAAGGTACACAACAGCAAAATTTATTGCTATAGAAAGTAGAAGTTTGTCATAATAAAATCCCTCTGGCTCTAGCTTCATTTTGATGTCATATTTTCCCCTGATGCTTGCTCCATCATTAAAAAAATTTGGACAGGTGGTGCTGACCATTTGAGTCACCTAATGAAGCAATACCTGTGAAGTTTGGCAGTAGAAGGCATTCAATAAACAGCAGCCATTAGTGACATTTTGGGGGTCGGTTGGAAGAGAACTTGAATTGGATAGTCTTAATATTTCTTTGGAGAGAGTGAGTGTCATATAAAGTGATATATTAGGCCAGGCACAGTGGCTCATGCCTGTAATCCCAGGACTTTGGGAGGCCGAGGCGGGCAGATCACCTGAGGTCAGGAGTTTGAGACCAGCCTCAACATGGAGAAACCCTGTCTCTACTAAAAATACAAAATCAGCTGGGCGTGGTGGTGCATGCCTGTAATCCCAGCTACTTGGGAGGCCGAGACAAGAGAATTGCTTGAACCTGGGAGGCGGAGGTTGCTATGAACCAAGATCACGCCATTGCACTCCAGCCTGGGCAGCAAAAGCGAAACTCCATCGCAAAAAAAAAAAAAAAAAAAAGTGATATATTAGTATCAAATATTAGTTTGTTTATTAAGACTTTTTGGTATTAATATTTGTTCACTTTTCTCATTTTCCCTTTTAATTCAGTCCTACAAGGTGTTTAGGAAAAAACAAGGACAAAGAAGACTTGTTTTTCCCTTCCCCAAATCTTTGGTTATACAAACAATGAGATCTGTGTCTCCTGGTTTTTCCCTTTTAATTCAATTCAGCAATAAGGTGAACGGGAAGGATTTGTATGTAATTTGTGTTGGAGGTTTAATTTCTTTTTGAAATAGCATTGTCTGGGTCTAATGAGGATGATTGAGGAAGGGATAGTCAAACAAGATGAAGGGAAGGAGTGGAAGAATTAGGTAAAATACAAGAGTAGAGGGTGGAGTTTGGACATAAATAGGTCTAGGGTTATAGGAGTTCTACTTCTAAAACTATAAAATTTTATCTGGAATTTTAAGAAACTTAACTGTCAGTGACATTGGAATCATCCAGAATGCTGAATGGAATTTTCTCATTTCTTAGATGATAATTTGAGGACAGAGTTGTAGGAAAATTGAACAAATGCTCCCTTTAAAAAAAAGGTTAAAAATTTAGATTTTTATTTTGTGAGTATTCACAATCTGCATGTAATCACCTTGAGAGAAACTTCAGTGTATCTTTTTAGCATGAGAAGAAACACAGGACCTTTCTATATGGTCTGTATGTTGATAGTCAAATAGAAGAGTTCTGCTAGCCCAACTGGTTTTCAATAATAGTGGTTAAGCCTATGTATGAATAGATTTGATTTCCTTCTGCATAAGTTGTATAGTTAAAATTATTTATTGGAAGATGGTTTTGGAGAACAGTCTTTGAGAGTAAAGTTCGTATATTCATAAGAATTGAATTTTCTGTGCTGAGTTTAGTAGGTTCAGTGCTCCTGCAGATGGCAGTATTTATACTAATTAAACTTAATACATGCTGTAACTTCGTTAACCAAATGAATTTTTCCATTGCTTTCTTTCAAGATTAGGGAAAATAAAATTATACGTATAACTTTATTCAGCATGCTTTCATCATCCAGTGTTTTTATTTTAGTTTAAAAGTTAATAGAAAGTTTACTTTAAATATTCTTTATATAAAATAGTAATTAAGAAATAAAGGTACTTTTCAATAATTGACACTATTTTTGTTTGCGTGTGTGAACATAGTTAAATTGTATACAAACCCAGGAGTTTAATTTTACTTTTAGTCTCAGAGGTAGGAAAATTTTTTTCCTGTCCTTTAGTGGGGAAAATAGTTTATTGTTACTATTTTAAATTTTTACAGGGTGCCAAACTAGGCTTAGTTTTTTCAGCGGAAAAAAATAAAAAAGTAACAATTATTGACCCTATACTTTTCTTCAGACTTTGGCCTTTTCCTCTAAAAGTTTTTAATTTCCTCAGTTAATGAGTCTTAGTTTTCCAGCTTTTCTTTTCATTCCCTTTTTTAAAAGTCACCATTGTAATGCATCATGATGAGTCTTCATTCTTCTAAGAACTGTACATAATTTTCATTATTTAATACAATTACTACTACTTTAGTCAGCTTAAATGATAGAAGTTTTTGCAGCTCTCAGCCCATATAGTCATTAGTGGTATTAAAGGGGCTGAATGTTTCTTAATGTTTTAGCCTTCTTCCACAGTGTTCCAAGCCCGTGGGGTTCCTTAGAGCAGGCACTAAACATGGATATTTTGGCATTAGTGAAATGCTACCTTCCTCTTCATCTTTGCCTTTCTTTTATTTAAAGTATTATTTGCAGTGGAATATTTGGATCCATCTCATACCTTACTTTCTTCCTCTCCTCACCACCCCTAGCTTATTCCTTTTCTACTTCTGCATGGTTGTACTCCATGCCTCAGCTCCTGCATGTAGTTTCAACTTAGCAGTAGCATAGAGAAAGTGTCTTGTCGGTGTCATGCTGCATCTGCCTTTTACTGGTGTCTAAGCAATGGCAGCATGGTAATGTCCTGTGGGAAAATGACCCACATGAGAATTTGTTATGTATGTGTAATGAAGGGGCTTTCTTTTGTTGAATTTAAACTCGAGACTCCTTCAATATGTTCAGAGCTGGTTTGATAAAAAAGGTAATTGATGCTATCATTTAGAATTAGTGTCATTGGATTTGGCAGCACCTCCCACAAAATGTCAAACAAAAAGAAATTTTACTCCATTCTTGGTCTTTTTCATTGGAAATAGCATTCTAAATTGTAGTGGTAAATTATTTCCCTGAATCCCAGTGGTAGCCGACATACAATGGCAGCTTTCCAACGTATGCTTGCTTATCCATTTTACAGGTGTAGCAATGATGCAAATAGTCAGCTGCCCGTATGTAAAGACAGTCGCTACCACCAAGACCGGTAATTTTTAAAACCATCTTAGTTTGTTTTGTCTGTAAGTTGGCATGGTAGTGAATGTTGTTGTTTATCCTTTTATTTATTTTTTGCCCAAGTAAGTGGATTTTTTTATATTTTTCTTTTTAATGAGCAGTATAAATGCAGTTGTCATATTTGGCCAACACTTAATTTTCCCAATTGCCTGTAGTATTAGCTTCTTTGGTTCACAAAAACAAATAAGGTCAGATCACTTTGTATCTTAATTTATGTAATAAGTGTAAACAACTTCATTCTCATATTCATAACA
Source organism: Colobus angolensis palliatus (assembly GCF_000951035.1). Classification (NCBI taxonomy): domain Eukaryota; kingdom Metazoa; phylum Chordata; class Mammalia; order Primates; family Cercopithecidae; genus Colobus; species Colobus angolensis. Next base: position 608,023 of record NW_012122932.1, read on the forward strand.
TTTAATTTTATTTTTGATGTGTGTTTTTAAGTTAAATATAAAAAAATCATTTCCATGTGTAAAGTGATGTGATTATGCTTGCATGCTAGTGAGTATATGTGTGTGAATACATGTGTGTAGTATACGTTTTAAAGTTATTGAAGTAAGATAACTACCTGAAACTTAAATTTTAGTATAGGATTTGAGGACTTTTTTTTTTTCCAGTTTTGATTCACATACCCTTATTTTAATAGTATTTTACTTATATATTACCAACTTATTTAGCTGTCTTGTAAAAAATAAGAGTCTTGGTTTGTCTTCTAAAAAGTAGACGAGCTGTGCTTTCTCTTAGGAAAAGAGTAAACAAAGGGTATAAGGATATTTGAGTTAATCATTTAGAGTTGATAAACTCAGTCATTTGCTATAAAACTGAGAATATTCATACCCTTTTAGTTATCTTAAAATTAAAAATAATTTTGCCTCAGGAAATACCTGTAGTAAATATGTTTGTTGTCTTCATTAGAATTTGATAAGTTATCTTTATAAAAATATATTTCTATTCATAAGTAGAGAATATACCATGTTTTTAAATATTTATTATGTTAAGATTTTTTCATAGGTGAGACCCAAATTTCTGACTGTTTTTAAGGGTTGAATTTCTGTGTCTAATTGAATTTAGGCATTAGAACTAAAAATCCAGGGAAATAGAATTAAGTGGTATTTATGTCATCTTTTTATATGATTTTTGTTTTGTTCCAACTGGTCCATTCGTTTATTAATATTTAATAGAAAGATTTAGCTCATATTTTAGAGTTTTATTTTGTATTGCAGTTTGATACTTGGATCTAATTTTTTATTATTCTTTTTTTAGGTGTATTGCCAGGAATGGCCCCTCCTATCGTACCCATGATACATCCCCAGGTTGCTATTGCAGCTTCACCTGCTACCTTAGCTGGAGCAACAGCAGTTTCTGAATGGACTGAATATAAAACAGCAGATGGGAAGACATATTATTATAATAATAGAACATTAGAATCAACCTGGGAAAAACCCCAAGAACTAAAGGAAAAAGGTATATAGTGGTTTTAATGACTTGGGAAATAGTATAAACTGTAATAAGTAGAATGGTATTTGAAATTCTGAGTTAATTTATTTTTAACATATTTGAGGGATTTGCTAATTACACAGTTGTTGGATTATTTTTACTGAATTGGTAAATATTTATTTTAAAAACTAGTTCTACTTACATGTGTGTCATCATTTTTTCCATCTGGAGAAATTGTTATACATATGTACATATGTATGTACATATTTTTACTGTTAGGAATTTTCTAATTATATTGCATAATTATTGTAATCATTGAGATTGATAATACAGATCAGGAAGGAATGTGTTTTTTTATGTGTTCTGAAGAAAAAAATTTAGGCCCTTAGAATCTTAGATGTAGAAGATTCATAATTTTTTATATCACAAGTTCCTGTTATTACTTTTATTTTTAAAATTTGGGACAGAGCCTCACTGTGTTGCCCAGGCTGGTCTTGAACTCACAAGTTCCTGTTATTACTGTTATTTTTAAAATTTGGGACAGAGCCTCACTGTGTTGCCCAGGCTGGTCTTGAACTCCTGGGCGTAAGCATTCCTTCTGCCTCAGCTTCCCAGGTAGCTGAGGATTATAGGTACGTGTCAGTGTGCCCAGCTCATCAAACCCCTTTTTCTATTCCTAAATATCTTAGTATCTTATCCCTTTTAGCAAAATAAATGATTGCTACAAATGATGTATGAATGACCTGAAAGATTTAATGTCCCTTCGAAATCAGTAGGTCGTCTTCAAATCAGAGAGTTAACCTGATTGGTATAGCAAAGTATTTGAAGTTGAGCATTACATAAGATTCCAAATCAAAGATACTATAAGGAAGGACATTTTATGTTTATGGTTAATACTTGGGAATGGAATATTTTAATTGCTTATTCTCTGAAAGTTCATAGAAAATTACATCAAAACCTTTGACATTATCTTAATTTTTTAATAGAAAAGTTAGAAGAGAAGATTAAAGAGCCAATTAAAGAACCCTCTGAAGAGCCTCTGCCAATGGAGACAGAGGAGGAGGATCCTAAAGAAGAGCCTATAAAGGAGATAAAGGAGGTAAAGGGCCATGACCCATTAACCTGGGAGCCACATTAATTGTTTCCTACAGCTTACTTGTATGTGAGTATCTATTTGATAGATTTAAAAATAATTGTTATAAATTTGATCTCTGAAATTTTAGGATTCTTGCAAGTTCTTAATTCAGTTTTTTCTTTGAAAGTGTCATTAAATTACTTCTTGTACTGAACTGAGACCCATAGAAAGACAGGGCCTTGGACCAGAGCTTGGACCTGATCTCTAACCTTCTGACTTATTAACTGACTGGTATTTGTTAAAATTATAAGTGCAACTTCTTATTTGGGGAATGTTAGATATATTTTATCTGTCCTTTCTGCTCTTGTGTTCTTGCATAGCCAGATCCATGTATAGCACTAAAGGAGTTTTTTATTCAGTGAAGGACCAGTGGTAGTCAGGTTTTAGTAGTAGGAAAGTTAGCAGAAGTAAGAAACAACCTTAAATGAAGAGGTCTGTACTCCATATCTGCTCCTAAGCACATGGTTAGTGAGTCTGTAAGATAGAGCCAGCTGCTGCTGCTGGGTTCTGCTATTGTGAAATTCAGCTCTTTCTGTGGGATGAAGATTTAGAACTTTCTTAGAAATTCCTACTCAGAGTCTCCTTTCCTCATTCTAGCAGCAGATTTTGTGTTGATTGCACTTTGAGCTGTTTGCCTTCATACTTTTGTGGAACATTCAGGTATAGTTAATGTGATACTAATTAGAGTAATATCATTTCTTGTAGGAGCCCAAAGAAGAGGAGATGACTGAAGAAGAAAAGGCTGCCCAGAAGGCAAAGCCAGTTGCTACTGCTCCTATTCCTGGTACTCCGTGGTATGTATTTGGCTCAAGTAGTAATTTTTAAAAATCATACTTGATTGTTACATGGTTTCTTCTGTAGAAAGGAAAAGTACTTTAAAAAGTCTATGTCAAATATGTTTTCATCTACTGAATATTTCGACCTTTGTTTGTTGTATTTGAGTTATTCAAAACTGAAGTTCCATCACTACAAGTGTCTTCCTAGTACTATCCATTAATGTGTATTCTTCATAATTTTAGACATGACCACTGTGAGATCCTGAATCTGCTTTTTGTTTAAAATATTTTAAATTTGTTTTTGCATGTTTACTCACTATGTAATTACATTTATAGAACTGTGTAAAATTATGTCTTTCAATCTAAGTATGGCATCCCTCATTTTATAGTACTCCACTATCTTGTGCTTCATAGATACTGTGTTTTTAAAAATCTAAAGTTTTGCGGCAACCCCATCATTTTTTCAACAGCACATGCTCATTTTGTGTCTCAGTGTTACATTCTGGTAATTCTTGGGATATTTCAAACTTTTTCATTATTATTATATCTGTTACAGTGATCTTTTATGTTACTGTTGTAATTGTTTTGGGGTGCCACAAACCACACCCATGTAAGATGGTGAACCTAATTGATAAATGTGTGTGATCTAACTGTTCCACCGACCAGGTCCCCATCTCTCTTCCTCTCCTCAGGTGTCCATTTTCCCCGAGACACAACAATATTGAAATAAGACCAATTAGTAGCCCTGTAATGCCCCCAAAGTGTTCAAGTGAAAGGAATAGTCACATACCTCTCACTTTGTGTGTGTGTGTGTGTGTGTCTTTTTTTTTTTTTTAAAGACAGAGTGTTGCTCTGTTGCCCAGGCTGGAGTGCAGTGGTGTGATCTTGGCTCACTGCAACTTCTGCCTCCCGGGTTCAAGCAATTCTCCTGTCTCAGCTTCCCAAGTAACTGGGATTTTAGGTATGTGCCACCACGCCCAGCTAATTTTTTGTATTTTTAGTAGAGATGAGATTTCACCGTGTTAGCCAGGATGGTCTAGATCTCCTGACCTCGTGATCCGCCTGCCTCGGCCTCCCAAAGTGCTGGGATTACAGGCATGAGCCACCACGCCCAGCCACATACCTCTCACTTTAAATCAAAAACTAAACATGATTAAGCTTAGTGAGGAAGGCATGTCAAAAGCCAAGATAGCCTGAAAGCTAGGCCTCTTGGGCTAAATAGCCAAGTTGTGAATGCAAAAGAAGGAAATGAAAAATGCTGTTCCAGTGAACATAAGAATGATAAGAAAGCCTTATTCCTGATAATGGAGAAAGTTTGAGTGGTCTGGATAGATTATCAAACCAGCTACAACATTTCATTAAGCCAAAGCCTAATCCACAAGAGATGCCCTGTCTGTCATCAATTCTATGAAGACTGAGAGTGAGAAAGCTGCAGAAGAGTTGGAAGCTAGCAGAGGTTGGTTCATGTGATTTAAGTAAGAAGCCATCTCCATAACATGAAAGTGCAAGAGGAAGCAGCACGTGCTGGTGTAGAAGCTATAGCAAGTTATCCAGAAGATCAAGTTAAGGTTATTGATGACGGCAGTTACACTAAACAACAGATTTTCAGTGTAGATGAAACAGCCTTCTATTGGGAGAACATGCCATCCTAGGACTTTGATAGCTAGAGAGAAGTCACCCCCTGGCTTCAAAGGATGGACTGACTCTTACCATCTCTCTGGTGACTTTAAGTTGAAGCCACTGCTCATTTACCATTCTGAAAATCCTAGGGCCCTTAAGAATGATGCTAAATCTACTCTGCTTGTGCTTTATAAATGGAACAGCAAAGCCTGGATAACAGCATATCTGTTTATAGCCTGGTTTACTGAGTTAAGCCCACTGCTGAGACTTAATGCTCAGAAAGAAGTTTGTTTTTTTTGTTTTTTTTTTCCTCAAAGAATTACTGTTCATTGACAAAGCATCTCTTCACCCAAGAGCTGTGATGGAAATGTACAAGGAGATGAATAGTGTTTTCATGCCTGCTAACAACATCCAATCTGCAGCCCATGGATCAAGGAGTCATTTTGACTTTCAAGTCTTATTACTGAAGAAATACATTTCATCAGGCAATAGCTGCCATAGATTGTGATTCCTGTGGTGGATCTCAGCAAAGTCAATAGAACACCTTCTGGAAACAATTCACCATTGTAGATGCCATTAATAACACTGGTGATTCATGGGAGGAGGTCCAGATATTAACATTGACAGGAGTTTGGAGGAAGTTGGTACCAACTCTCATGGATGATTTTGAGGAAGTGAAGACTTCAGTGAAGGAAGTCACTGCAGATATGGTAGAAATAGCAAGAGAACTAGTATTAGAAATGAGCCCTGAAGATGAGCCAGAATTGCTACAATTTTATGAGGGAACTGTAATGGGTCAGGAGTTGCTTCTTATGTATGAGCAAAGAAAGTGGATTCTTGAGATAGAATCTACTGGTGAAGATGCCACGAATATTGTCAAAATAATAAGGGATTTAGAATATTACATAAACTTGGTGGATAAAGCAGCAACAGGGCTTTCATTCTGATTAATGCCAAACTTTAAGGAAGCTCTACTGTGGGTAAAATGCTATCAAACAGCATTGCATGCTACAGAGAAATCTTTTGTGAAAGGGAGAGTCAATTGATGTAGAAAGCTTCATATTTGTCTTACTTTAAGGTATTGCCACAGCTACCCCAGTCACCAGCAACCACCATCCTCATGAGTCATCAGCCATCAAGAGATTGAGGCAAGACCCTCCACCAGCAAAAACATTATGATGCGCTGAAAGCTCAGATGATTGTTAGTTAGCATTTTTTTAGCAATATTTTAAAATTATGGTATGTACATTGGTTCTTTTGGACATAATGTTATTGCACACTAAGTAGACTACAGCATGATGTAAATATAACCTTTGTATATGGTGGAATACAAAAATTTGAGATTTACTTTATTGCAATATTTGCTGTATTTCGGTGGTCTGGAGCCGGACCCACAATATCCGAGGTATGCCTGTCTACTTCTTATTTTCCTCTTATCTTGTTTTTCCGTTTTCTTTCTTTTGCCACATCAGTGCTTCCTTTCCTGTTCCTGCTCGAAACTTATTTAATCTATATGCAGTCCACACTTTGCAATGATTTGGCTTGTTTCAGAAGTCTTGTATAGGTTCCCTTCTAACTTCTTTTCCTTGTTTTTGTTATTGAAGAAATAAATGTTTTTTCTATAGTGTTCTCAAATCTAGATTTGTCCCCATGGTGCTGTCTAATAGGGTCCTCCATGGTACTGTTTAATACAGGGTCCTCCATTCCTGAATTTCCTACAGACAGGCAAGCAGGTCTAGAAGTGTGATCAGATTCGGATTTAATCTTTTTGGCAAGCCTAGTTCATAAGTGATGATTATTGCATAGATCAGAGGTTTTCACCTCGGAGTAATTTTGCCCCTAGTGGATATTTGGCAATGCCTGGAGACATTTTTGGTTGTCAAGACTTGGAGGATGTTAGTAACATCTAGCAGATAGATGCCAGGGATGCTCTAAACATCCTGTATGCACAGGACTGCTCCCAACAAGAATTACTTCTCTAGCCCAATATGTCAGCAGTGTGAGATTGAAAACTCTGGCCAAGATCAGTTAAATCAGTAACCCATTTATGCTGAAGGTTGTGCAAATTTTTTGTGTGAAAAAGCAGTAGGATATAAATCCCACAAGCTTAGCGTTCCAATAATGAGACACTAGGCATAACCGCATGAAGAGTTGAAAGTAATGGTAATGTATTTTTTTTACTCCCTTTTCATTTATTAACTGGGATGCTTATAGAGAGATACTTCCCCTTATCACTGTTGGTCACTTAGAGGTACAAATTGTACAGGAAGGGAAGGGCTTAGCAATTTTCAGAATAATGAGTTGGTTTGAGTGTTATTAATTCATAGATTTAAATATATTTTCTATGTTTTTAATCTATTACAGTTTTTATCCTTATTGATGTTTAAAATTGTCTCCTCTTTGGTCAGGAGAAGCCTCTTGCAGCTGACTCTTTAGGTTTTTTTTGTTAAAATCCTCTATAGCTTCCCTGCTTTCTGCTATGACAAGACATTCTAGGCTTATCTTGTATATTTCCTATCTCAGACCTACATTCAGCCATTTCTCCACGGGGCCCTTGGCATTTTTGTGGAAAGTGGATAGTTTGCAACTGAATTAGTCATTATTTTTAGACTTCTTTGGTAGACATAGCTGGAAGGTACACACAGTCAAAGATACAGCATGAGTTCATAGCATTACTTCCCATTTAGATCAACCTCAAGATTTTTATTGAACCTCATCATCTATCTTCAGTATCTCATTTCTTGCTGAAAATACTGTTTCTCAATGATAGTGACCTAATTACTCATTTGCTTTTCTCACACATGTCACTGAGTAACAATACCAAAACTGTCACTAACAATATGATTACTGAAGATAGTTTTTGTTGTTGTAATGTTTAGGGCATATCGCTGTAGGAATGCATAATCAAATTACTGTGTTTTAAAGGCACTTGGAATAATTGTTTTCTGTATAATTTCTATATAATTATTCCACTGACTGTTACACAGGCTCGTTAAAAAAAATTATGGAAAATATTTACCTGGTTTCGAAGTTATGAAAACAGTCTGTATTCCAAGAATATATTCCTGGGTTGTGGTTTCTCTGAGTATTGTACATGAAAAGCTGGTAACCAACTCCAAACCCCCTCAATTTGGAGCTTCATGGTCCTCACTAATTTTCAGACTTGGGGTCTGTTCCCACCTCCTCTGTTCTTCAGATGAGATAGTTAATTATTGATTTTTTATTTATTTTTTATTTTTATTTTTATTTTTTTGAGGCAGAGTCTCGCTCTGTCGCCTGGACTGGAGTGCAGTGGCCAGATCTCAGCTCACTGCAAGCTCCGCCTCCCGGGTTGACGGCCATTCTCCTGCCTCAGCCTCTGGAGTAGCTGGGACTACAGGCGCCCGCCACCTCGCCCGGCTAGTTTTTGTATTTTTAGTAGAGACGGGGTTTCACCGTGTTAGCCAGGATGGTCTCGATCTCCTGACCTCGTGATCCGCCCGTCTCGGCCTCCCAAAGTGCTGGGATTACAGGCTTGAGCCACCACGCCCGGGCTTATTTTTATTTTTAAAGTGACAGGGTCTTGCTCTGTCACCCAGGCTGGAGTACAGTGGCACGATCATAGCTCACTGCCTCAGCCTCCTGCCTCCTGAATAGGTGGGACTATAGGTGCACACCATCACACCTGGATAATTTAAAATTGTTTATTTTTTGTAGAGATGGAGGGTCTCACTTTGTTACCCAGGCAGGCTGGCCTCAAGTGATCCTCCCACTTCAGCATCTCAAAGCACAGGCGCAGGGAGTATGGACGTGAGCCGCTTTGCCCAACTGATCCATCTTGTAATTCACTGATTGTTTCCTGATGTCTCCATTCTGCTCTTGAGCCAATCCAGTGAAATTTAATTTCAGTTATTTTTAATTTCTAAATTTTCCTTTTGGTTGTTTTTTTGTAGTTTATGTTTCATTACTGAACTCTTTTCATTTATTTTAAGTGTGTTTTTCTTTATCTCAGGGAGGTCTGGTTATTGTTGCTTTAGAGTTTTTGACTATCTTAACATAGGAGGCTTAGTCTGATCATTTCAACTTTTAAGTTACCTTGGACTTGACAATTGTTGAATAACTTGATAATCAGGTCATATAGACTTAGTTTCTATTGGAGTTTTAGCTGCCATGCTACTGCAACCATGCCACTCTGCAACCAGGGATTATGCTCAGGGCAGAGCTACGAGGTGCGTGAAATGAGAGATTTACTCCCTTGCAGTTGTTTCTCTAAATTTTGACTGTCCTCCCTATTGCTTTATGTTTGTTCATTAAGACTGTACAGAGTCTGAATGTAGTTGTGTTTTGTTTTTTTTCCTTTTTTTTCTTTGAGTTTTCTAATGGTAATTAACAGGACCAGTGGGTTGTAGTGGGTTGTAGTGTATGATGCCCTAGTGCAATTGGTACTTTACTCCCTTTTTTTTTCTTTTTTTGGTGAAACTGGGTCTCACTTTGTTGCTCAGGCTGGAGTACAGTGGTGTGATCACAGCTCACTGCAGCGTTGACCTCCCGGACTCAGGTGATCCTCCCTCCTCAGCCCTGAGTAGCTGGTGCAACCACATCCAAGCTCGTGCAATCACATCCAGCTAATTTTTTTAATTAATATTTTTTGTAGAGATGTGGTTTCACTATGTTGCCCAGGCTGGTCTCAAACTCCTGAGCTCAAGTGATCCTCCTGCTTTGGCCTCCCAAAGTGTTAGAATTACAGGCCTGAGCTACCGTGCTGGGCCTTCCCTTTACTTTTTATTTTAGATATAATTAGATCTTAAAGTCTTCATAGAATGTTGCATTTGAGTTTGTAGTTTTGGTTTGTTAAGAAATATTAAGAACTATAGTAGGTAGGCTGCTATGTCTGTTCTTTAGCTTTAGAACTGCTTAATAGCATTATTGTTGCTATTAAACTCATTCTTTTTGATAGTTTAAAATTTAGTACTCTCAAATTGAGTGTGCAAAACCAAATTCCTAAGCATTCTAATCCCTGATCACAAATTGCTTTGCATTTCTTGATTTTCTCATTTAATATGTTGATCTGTTATTTTTACTTGAGTCGTTCAGTTATCTTGTAAAAACCACGTTTGGTTCTCTGTAAATAACTATTGGTAATAAGAACATGTCGTTCTTCAGTACCCTCATCTCCCCACTTGTAACAGGCTAAAAGTAGAAGTCCTAGCTATAAAATATGTTCTGTAACATAAGAGAATGATATTTTGAATCAATTCTTAGGTGTGTTGTTTGGACCGGTGATGAGCGGGTCTTCTTTTATAATCCCACCACTCGTCTTTCTATGTGGGACCGGCCTGATGATCTGATTGGCAGAGCAGATGTTGACAAAATTATTCAGGAGCCCCCTCATAAAAAAGGAATGGAAGAATTGAAGAAACTAAGTAAGTTTTAAATTAGGAATTTATCCACTGATTTTAACATTCTTTTATATTTTGATAGAAAATGTGGAGGTCATTTAGAAACCCTTTATTTTTCAAAGAATATAAGGAGTGTTAGAAAAAATAGACTGCTATCCTAGTTTGAGTGAAATAATAGAGATTAAAAATATGGAGAGAATTTGGATAAGACTGTGCTTTGTAAAATATGTGTGTCTTTAATTTATTGTCCTACTCAAGATTTTCAGTTAGTCCAAGATATGGTTGGTAGTGTTGCTGCTTGCTTAGTGCTTATCAGTACCACTAAAATGCTCCTCAGTGGACCTTTTAGCACCTTTTGTGACTAGTAATATATTTCTTGAAATAATACAGTACAAATTTCAAAAAAATACAAAATCTCAGTCTTTTGAATTAGATGGTAAGCCCCTTATATTCCTGAGACTAGACACCTAAACCTTACTGAGAGAGTATCTTTATTTTGTTTTTGTTTTTGTTTTTTATTTGAGACGGAGTCTCGCTCTGTCGCCCCGGCTGGAGTGCAGTGACGTGATCTCCACTCACTGCAAGCTCCGCCCTCTGGGTTCACGCCATTCTCCTGCCTCAGCCTCCTGTGTAGCTGGGACTACAGGTGCCCGCCACCGCGCCCGGCTAATTTTTTGTATTTTTAGTAGAGATGGGGTTTCACAGTGTGAGCCAGGATGGTCTTGATCTCCTGACCTCGTAATCTGCCCGTCTCGGCCACCCTAAGTGCTGGGATTACAGGCGTGAGCCACCGTGCCCGGCAGAGATTATCTTTTAATCTACCTCATATTCAGAGGGCATTCCAATATATTGAGTACAACTATTTGTACGTAATTTTTGTGGTATATTTCTTATTGGTAATTTGCCCTTGTATTGATATGATTGTGTTTTTATAGAACTGTGGCCCCCAAGTGGTATAGAAGCAAGATAAATGAATTATTTACTACTTCTAATGAAATAAATCCTAATGTGTATCATTTATAGTCATTGAGACATTTTCATGCATTATATGTATGCTGAATTATAAGTAATTTCTGAATCAGTACAACTTTGCCTGTCTGATGCTGAAGGTAGTAGGCTCACCTTCAGCAATACTTGTTTTATAGCTATGATAATAATACTTTATAGCTATGGTATTGAATGATGTTGGAACAGTATGTGATTTGCTTTTGTTTTTCATGTATTTGTTTTTAAATATTTGATTCATTCATTTGATAAATACATTAACATGCATTGTTAAAAGGTACTATAAATCCTGAATCAAGAAAGCTTTATTTTATATATTTGTAAATTTAAGGTTTAGGCAAGAAGCATTTCAAAATGAATTGAATTTAATGTAAAGGGAGGATAGAGGAAGTATAGAATTATGCTTTAATGGTTTATAAAGGGATGAATATTAAGAGGTGATTAAGAGGTGTTATATAAACAGTAATTTTTAAAAAGAAAAGTTTGTGGAATATATGCATATGACTTTGTAACAATATTTGACATATTTCTGCCAGGGCACCCAACTCCAACAATGCTGTCGATCCAAAAGTGGCAATTCTCTATGAGTGCAAGTGAGTGAACTAACTATAAATTGCAGCTTCTTTTTAATACTATTAAAGCAAGTGTTCTGGTAGTGATTAGCAGAAGGATTCATGCCTAAATATTTTAATTAAATTTTGTCTTATAGTTAAAGAGGAACAAGAATTAATGGAAGAAATTAATGAAGATGAGCCTGTTAAAGCAAAAAAACGGAAGTAAGTAATACATACAATTTGATTGAGGTAGATTATATCTTTTAAAAGTTGATTTGGTAATAATTTGTGATTGGAAGGGACAGGTAATGTGAATGTTGTTAGGAGACGTGATTGCTCTCTCAGGCCTGATAGTAAATAGCTTTGTTTTTCATTGTAGAAAATGTGTCCCTTTTTTTGCTAGATTTGTAAAAGATTTGGGTATTCATATATGTATTAGGAAGCCAAATGATAGTTTTAGAATTAATTCTTTTTGGAAATTTATTACTTCTCAATTTTATAAAAAGTTAGTTTCCTCCCTCATTTAGACCCCAGTAGATACCATTCCAGAGATCTCATAAAAACAGACACAGAATTCTCCCTCTGTATATGGTTATCTTGTGACTTACCTAGTTCTTGAGTCTGGGTCATTACTACTTGGTGAGGAGTGAACCCATAAGCTTAGGAAGTGCTCTGCGAGAAGGAGACTGCTAAGAAGTAGAGGCATTAGCTTGGCCAGTGCTCTAGAGTTCGGTAAAATGTAAATGTTATGGCGGGGGGAAGAATGGGGTAGAGGGTATGCATGTATGGGGAATGGGACCATTATTTAGCAGCAAAAAGGAAAGTTTGAAGACATTAACAGGAACTGGTTAATCGTAGTCCTTATCTGAAAAGGACAGATTGAATGCAGCCAAATTATGGCAAATAAATCAGTAAGACAACCCCTATAAAGGGTAGTTCTTTTTAAAAACATTTCTTTATTGGAAACAACATAAAAGATATGAAAGAATCACTCATAATTTATCAGCGTAACATAGAGCTATTCTGATTTTTGCAATTGACTTTTTAGTTCTTGACCAAATGTAATTTTTATTAGTTGTAATTAACTGATTTTGTGCTTTTTTAAAACAAAAAATACCTAGAATAAGACATTTGTTTTGTTAATTATTATAAATGACTGTATTCATTCTGTTTATGTACCATTATTTTGGATGTTCCTACGATGTTAAACTTTTAGGTTGTTTTTAATTGTTTGTTCTTATAGACAACTCTGTAAGGTTTTTAACTGCTTTTATCAGGAGAATGTCAAAGAAGTCCTTTATGTGGATTGCCCGAGCTTCTCTATTTAGGTACAAAGCTAAAAGCCTATTTTTCCTGGCTTAGTTTTTCTTTTATTTCTTTTATTGAGATAGATAGTGATAGCTTGTATTGTGACATTTTCATTTAGTATAGTTCTATAAAGATTATTTGTTTTCATTAGTTATTATATTTCTTGGATGTCTTTTAACTCTTTAACTATTTAAATAGTTTTAAAATTATTATTATAAGAGGGTATATTGTTTGGCAAATTGCTTTTACCTGTTTGTTTTGTGCATATCTTAGGTCACAGACTATCTCGCTAAGTTCCTGCAGGTCATGGACTATGTCTTCTATTTCTTTTGATTCATTCCCTAAGTTGCTAAGTACCTCTCACTTGCATTTGTGGGTTAGCCTTAGTTCCATTTAAATCTCTGGGGCTACCTACAGTTCCCTGTATAGCATGCTTTTGAATTTCCACATGTTCTGTTGTCCTGATTCCATTAAGTTTGTATAGGGAATAAGAGCCAATTTAAAAAATATGCTTAGCAGATCATATTTAAGAAGGAAGATCTGCTGAAATATACACCCAGATATTACTGAATTACATACTTTTTTGGATTATTTACATGAATGGGCCTTTTTCATAGTGCATATGTTTGAGAGGTGCCATGATTCCATGTTTACAATTTCATTTGAGTACCACACAGAAACAGGGTTGCCCTTACCCCTGAGGTGCATTTGTGGAGGAACAAGAAGTAGTTTAGTCATTGATGAACAGTTCTAATTCCACCTAACTACTCCTGGGCCCATGTTGCTCTCTGGGACCTGTCCTTCAACTTAAATCTCAACTTATCACCCAGAAAGTGAGTAATAAAAAGTCAGGTAGGTAAGGTATATATCTTACATATTCACTTGGCCAAGATTGCAGATATTTTAGTTTTATTTTTAAAATAAATGTTTGAGATTACTAAAACATAATACTACTTAATACCAATTTTTATTAGATTTTACAAAATATGTATTTATAATGTAAAACATTTTGGAAAATACTGTTTTTTCTATATTTCAAGAACTAAAAAAATTATATTCTGTGCTGTTTGATTCTGACACATAGAGGTTTGCTGTGGTGTTAAACTTTTTTTTTTTTTTTTTTTAAGTAAGGTTGTTCCCTTTTTATGTTGTTAACCAGTGTCAGGGAGAGACAGCACATTAAAGATGTATTTTTTTTCCTAATAATGTAGCCATTGTAAATCATTAGAAGCCCATTTTAATTTTGTTATGAAAGTTGTTTATCCCTTAGAGTTCATTTGAAATCCTCAATATAATTTGTTTTTGCCAAAAATATGCTGCTCAGTAGTGAGTCTTGAAAATTCCTTTGATTTTAAGATTTCTAATAAGATCTGAGAATTAATATTTTGTCAGTTGATGTCTTATATTTTATTTTTTATAGGAGAGATGATAATAAAGACATTGACTCAGAGAAAGAAGCGGCCATGGAAGCTGAAATTAAAGCTGCCCGAGAAAGGGCCATTGTCCCTCTGGAGGCTCGAATGAAGCAGTTCAAGGACATGCTGCTAGAGAGAGGGGTCAGAAAACAATCTTTGGGGGAGATATTTCTGTTTTGTATAAGTAATATAAATATGTCTTGCTAAAAGGTCAAACCTAAGGTTAGTGCTCATGTTATGGGGGGGATAAGGGGATTTTTAAAATTACTGTACATTTTTTGCAACAGCCTTTTTCTTGGCTAATCTTATCATATTTAACTAAATGCCATTTTACTGTCCTTTTAAGTACCAATAACACTTAACATTTTTTGGGTCATTAAATTGTGGTGAGTAATATAAGACGAGTATTAACATTACAGAATGGCGGACTGCTTGGGATAGGTAAGGTATATATGATTATTCTTCCTTTAATATCTTCAGAATGGCTTTTGTTAAAGGAGAACTGATACTTTGTGATATTATTATCTGCAATTTAATTGAGAAGGGATTTCAACTATTTGATTATATTCACAGATTCATTTGAATAAGTAAGATTGTTCAATTTTAAATCAGAACATTGTTCACAAGATTGGAGCAAGCATGAGAAATCAATACAAATCTTCAAGGCTTTTTCTGATGTACTGATTTTTAAAATGTCACACAGTAGTGGTTATTTTAATGAGCAATTAAGTGTGTGTTATTTCTATATAATATAGGAATGTTCAGAGCCAATTAGTGTAGAAATTTGCTATTGCTAGCCTCCCACTGCTTGTCATTTATTAGTGATGGAAACTTCAGTATGGTTTTATGTCTCCTTTATAAACAGATATCCTGTAGATTTCAAGCAAAATTATGACCTTTATAATTATAGAGCAAACTTAATTATGAGGCAATACATTTTTATTTTAAAGGTGTCTGCTTTTTCAACATGGGAGAAGGAGTTGCACAAGATAGTTTTTGATCCCCGGTACTTACTTCTCAATCCTAAAGAGAGAAAACAGGTAAAAGGAAAATGGCATTAACTAAGAATGTATATCTCTTGCCAACATAGTTTTTAAATTATGAGGAATAAAGTACCATCCCTTTTTTTTCTGATACAGCATTCAAAAACATAGTCTTGCATCTTAGAACGTACTGTGTGTCTATGCGTGGACATTTCTACCTCAAAATTCTTGGATATTTTTGTCCTTGTGCCTCAAACACCTAGGTTATGTGTAGTATGGTTTTAAAATTGATTTCAAATGCATTTACTAATTTGCTTTTTTGGGCCAATGATGTAAATTTAGAGTAGAAAAATAGCAAAATACAGATGAGTATAAAAGGCCACCGTAATCCCATCCAATAGATATGACTACCATTGAACACTGGTTTATTGAATACCGAACAGCCTTCTTGACCATTATGTGTCAGTATTTACCATATGTGTGTGTGTGTGTGTCCTGTAGATAGTACTTGAACATAAGTTTATGTCTCATACACAACTACACATACAAAGTTCACATCCAAGTAGCATCTGTTAAAATATCTGTTTTCATCATAAACTCAGAAAAACAGGGTCCCTGTTGAATTAGTGTTGCTTTTTATTCCCGTGATGATTCAGTGACATATCATTTCATGGTTGCCTCTTCTAAAGCATTGCACACTTCCAACTTACTTAATTTCTGATTACCTGAACTATCCTGACACTGATCTCCATAAAATGGTGAGTATGTGGAACCATTTGCTATAGTGCTGTTAAGCTGTAAGATTTCATTTGGTAACAGTAGTGCCCATCTTTGATATGTTTACTATAACAATTGGAATAATTCTTCACACGGCGTGTGCCATTATGCACGTAGGTCTAATCATGGACTTGATTGAAGGGAGAAAATTTACAGTGTGCCAGATAAGTATTTTAGTACTTGGAATAGAAAGACATAACTTCCTTAATGTATTTGCTTCTGCATTTTAAGCTTTGTGTCTTTTTTAAAAAACAAAAAAACTCTGTGTTTTTTATTCTCATTTCAGTTTATGGCCCTATCAAAATTTGTAAATTAGCCTTGATTCCTTACTTTTCCCACTGCCCCTTTACAGTCTTATCAGCAAATCTATAATCTACCTTCAAAAAATTTTCCAAATCTCACCTTTTGTTAATCATTTCCCCCATTAACACCCTAATCCAAGCCACCATAAACAACTCTTATCATCTGTGTAGCCTATTGTTGATCTCCTTCATTCCATCTGTTCTTGTTCCTCTTTAGTCAAGTTCTTTTTCCACACAGCAGCCATACTAATTTTAAAGTTTAAGTGATACTAAATTAAGTCACTGCTCCCTTGCTTAAAACTGTCTAGTGCTTTCCATTTCATTGAGGATAAAATTGAAGCTCTTTTCATGGTCTCTAATATTCTACATATACTTATCCCTGTATACCTCTTGAAGGTCTTTTTTAGTGTTTGTTGATTATAGCCACACTGGCCCTGATATTACTTGAACAAGCCAGTCATTCTGGTATTTGCTATTCCTTCTGCCTGAAATGTTTTTCCTCCAGTTGTTAGCATAGCCAGCTTCATTTCATTAAGGTACTTGTCCAAGTGCCTTCTAATCAATCTAAGTATTATCTGTTTGCTTTTTCTAATTTCTTTATTGTGCTCATGGCTCTAATTATATAAAATTGTGTTTTTATTATCTGTCTCCTCCTGCAAAATATAAATTGTATGAGGATAGAAACTTTGTCTTCATTGCTTTATTTGTGGTGCCTGGAACAATGCCTAATCTAAATATCTCTGAAGACTTTTAAACTTTTATGACATATTCCTCCTGGTACTGAGTGTTATAGTGAAATTATAAGTAACATATTGAGAACTATAGTTCTTCCCAATTTTTGAAGCATTCTATGAGCTGATGGTGCTATCTCCTTAATAGAAGTACATTTGAAAAGAGAAAATATTCTTCTAGTGTTCTGTTTTCAATAAAATCTGTAGTTAAAAGTTCTCATGCCATTTATTTATTTATTTAATGTATTTATTTATTTAGAGGTGGAGTCTTGCTCTGTTGCCCAGACTGGAGTGCAGTGGCGCCATCTCATCTTACTGCAACCTCTGCCTCTTGGGGTTCAAGTGATCCTCCCACCTTAGCCTCCCAAGTAGCTGGGATTACAAGCGTGCACCACCATGGCTGGCTAATTTTTGTATCTTTAGTAGAGACAGAGTTTCACCATGCCAATTGGCCAGGCTGGTCTCGAACACCTGACCTCAAGTAATCCACCTGCCTGGCCTCACATGCCTTTTAAATAGAATTCTTCTCTCAACAATCAGAATGTAAGAACTGAGAAGCAGTAGTAGTTAACATTTGGCGTTTAAAAATAAACACGTTTTTTGAATACTTGGTTTTATTATTTGCATAAGAGTATAAAGTGAACAACCAGAAAGGTGCTAGGTTACACATTACACATTTGCCCTTTGTAATTTCATGTTTGCAGTTTGTGCTTTGATTTAGAAAACACTAGTAACTTCACTGGAAATGCCTCATAATAAAAAGTTATATTTCAGTTGTCCTTTTCTAGCTATTTGTAGATTTATGCAATTCTATATCATTATAAAAGATGTATTTTATATAATTGTAACCATAAATTTTAACTTAGAATTTTCCTTTGATAAAGGTCACTTAAGGGGTCTGAAATGTTTTTATTTGTTATGACAAATTTTAATTGAAAAACATTTTCCACAAAAACTAGACCATTGCCATATAGGTGCTACTAGGTTCTGACATAGATAGTAGCTATGCTAATAACACTTTAAGTTCTCTCTTATTTCAAAATAAACATTTTAAAAGCTTTTCCTCTAAGAACTGGAAGAAGACAAGGCAGGATACCCCCTCTCACCACTCTTACTCAACATAGTACTGGAAGTCTTAGCTAGAGCAGTTAGGCAAGATAAAGAAATGGAGGGTATCCAAATTGGAAAGGAATAAGTCAACTTGTTTCTTTTTGCAGATGACAGGATCTTACGTATAGAAAAACCTAAAGACGCTACCAAAAATCTCTTAGAACTGATAAATTCAGTCTGGGCATGGAGGCTTATGTAATCCCAGCACTTTAGGAGGCCAAGGCAGGTGGATCACTTGAGGTCAGGAGTTCAAGACCAGCCTGGCCAACATGGCAAAACCTCATCTCTACTAAAAATATCTCTACTAAAAATAGAAAAATTAGCTAGGCATGGTGGCACATGCCTTTCATCCCAGCTACTTAGGTGGCTGAGGCACAAGAATAGCTTGAATTCAGGAAATGGAGGTTGCAGTGAACCGAGATTGTGCCATTGCACTCCACCCTGGGTGACAGCAAGACTGTCTCAAAAAAAAAAAAAACAAAAAAAATTGCTAAACTGATTCAATAAAATCACAGGATACTAAATATCCAATACAATAGTGTTTCTGTACACAGTGAACTAGCCAAAAAAGAAATGAGGAAAGCAATCCCATTTACAGTAGTACCAAATAAATAAGATAACTAAGAATAAATTTAACCAAACAGGTGAAAGACCCCCATAAGGAAAACTATAAGACCCTGATGAAAGTAACTGAACAGGATACAAAGGGAAAGACATCCCAAGCTCATGGATCAGAGTAATTAATATTGTTAAAGTGGCAGTACTCCCCAAAGCAATCTACAGATTCAGTGCAGTCTGTATCAAAATATGAGTGACTTTCTAAACAATGTCACTGGAAGAAAAAAATCTGGCTAGGCAAGGTGGCTCACGCCTGTAATCCCACCACTTTAGAAAACCAAGGCAGGAGATCACTTGAGGCCAGGAGTTTGAGACTGTCATAGCGAGATTTCTCTACAAAAAAATACAAGCACTAACCAGGTGTGGTATCGTGCACCTGTAGTCCAAGCTGCTTGGGAGGCTAAGGTGTGAGGATCACCTGATCCAGGAATTTGAGGTTACAGTGAGCTATGACTGCTGCTGCACTCCAGCGAGGGCAACAGAATGAGACCCTGTTTCAAAAAAAAAAAAAAAAAAATCCTAAAATTTTTGTGAAACCGAAAAAGACTTAAAATAGCCAAAGCAATCCCAAGCAAAAAGAACAAAGCTGGAGGTATCGTAGTACCAGACTTCAAAATGTGCTAGAAAGCTGTAGTAACTAAAACAGTATGGTACTGTCATGAAAACACCAAAGGAACAGAATAGGGAACTCAGAAATTAATCCATATATTTATAACCAACTTATTTTGACAAAGGTGCCAAGAACACTCACTGTGGAAAAAACAGTCTCTTCAATAAGTGATACTGGGAAAACTGGAAATCTATATGCAGAAGAAATGAAATTAGAACCCCACCTCTTACCGTATTTGAAGATCAACTCAAAACAGATCAAAGACCTAATTGTATGAACTGAAATGATAAAACTACTAGAAAAAACCATCGAGGAAATGATTCCAGACATTGGTTGGGAAAAGATTTTACAAATAAGACCTTAAAAGCACAAGCAAGAATAAACAAATCGGGTTATATCAAAACAATTCTCCATAGCAAGGGAAATAACAGTGAAGACATCCTACAGAATGGGATAAAATATTTGCTAACTACTTATCTGACAGGGAATTAAATGTCCAAAATGTACAAGGAACTCAGTCATCTCAACAGAAAAAAAAAATCTTAACAAATGGGCAGATGATCTGAACAGACATTTCTCAAAACATACAAATGACCAATAAATATATGAAAAAATGCTCAACATCACTAATCATCGGGGAAATGCAAATCAAAACAGCAGTGAGGTGTCTCACTCCAGTTAGGAAGGCTTATATAAAAGAGGGAAAAAAGAACAAATACCGGCAAGGATACTCAGAAAAGGGAACTCTATATACTGTTGGTTAGAATTTAAACTAGTATATCCATTATGGAAAACAGTATGGAGGTTCCTCGAAAAAGTACAAACAGAACAATGATATGATCCAGCAATCCCACTACCAGGTATGTACTGAAAGGAAAAGAAATCATTGTATCGAAGAGATACCCGTACTCTCATGTTTGTTGCAGCACTGTTCATAGTAGCCAAGATACGGAATCAACCTGGGTGTCCAATAACAGATGACTGGAAAGAGAAAATGGGGTTTCAGCCACAAAAAATGAAATCCTGTCATTTGCAGCAACATAGATGGAACTGGAAGTCATGTTAAATGAAATAAGCCAAGAACAGGAAGATAAACATCCTATGTTTTCACTCATGTGGAAGCAAAAGAAAGTTGATACAGTAGAAGTAAAAAGTAGAACAGAGGCTACTGGAGGCTGGGAAGGGTAGGGAGAACTCGGAGGATAGGAAGAGATTTGTTAAAGCATATATAATTAAAACTAGATAGGAAGAATAAGTCCTGGAGTTCTGTAGTACTGTAGGATGACTGGTTAACAGTAATAAGTAGTTTTGAAGAGCCAGAAGGAGGATATTGAATGTTTTTCCAACACAAATGATAAATGTTTGAGATGGATATGCTAATTATCTTGATCTCATCACTCTACATATGTATTTAAACACGTTTTGATTGCACATGTATTGAAACACAGTAACCCCATGAATATGTACAATTATTATTTGTCAGTTATCCCAGCACTTTGGGAGGCCGAGACGGGCGGATCACGAGGTCAGGAGATTGAGACCATCCTGGCCAACACGGTGAAACCCCGTCTCTACTAAAAAATACAAAAAACTAGCCGGGCGAGGTGGCGGGCGCCTGTAGTCCCAGCTACTCCGGAGGCTGAGGCGGGAGAAAATGGCGTAAACCCGGGAGGCGGAGCTTGCAGTGAGCTGAGATCTGGCTACTGCACTCCAGCCCGGGCGGCAGAGCGAGACTCCGTCTCAAAAAATAAAAAAAATAAAAAATAAAAAAAAAATAAAGCCCTGCCCTTGAACTCCAAGAGAAAACACCAAAATAAACTTTTTATCTCGTTTGTTATTCGGAGCTTTTTAATATTGACAGTATTACAGTATGGTAATGTGTTACCAACACGATTACTCGGAATTGTCAACGATATAGGCCACTGTTACTGAATAATTTGTCATTGAATCATTGTGAAATTAAAAATATGAGAATCAAATAATGGAGACATTTTTAGTAAACGCATTTTGAAACATATAGAAAAGATAAAATCATAAGTGAAATTTCACAAAATGAATATATCATGTTCAAAAAAATGGAACATTGCAAGCACTCCAGAGCTCCAGAGCTGCCTTGAAGGCTTAAAGGGTATAGCCCTTTAATATACATTTTTGTTCATGCCTATAAAAGTGAACTTAACAGAATTATTTTTAAAATTTACTCATTTTCATTGTATTTATTATGAAATTTTGTTCATGAGTTGAGGTTGTGAGAAAATAACCACTTAACATAGGAAACAAAACCAAAAGTATAGGGAAAAACAACACAAATAATTAGGAGCAACTTGGAAGCATAACACAACCCCTAATTTTTTATGAGATATTTATCTTAGAGAATGATTCCTAACCTTGGTCTAAGGTAGCCCAGCAGAGGGAATATGAAGTTCTTTCTAGATTCTCTAATACAAATTCCCTTGAATTTTATGTGTCATTTAATACTTTTATTTAAAAGTAAGTATATACTGAGAAAAGAGTTGGAAACAACTTTCTCCCTCTCTTCAGCATGCAAGTACTTTCAAAAGGTTTTCTGCAATGCTATACTTAGAGGAAATTGAAGATGACTTATATGTCTAGCAGGGGACTGGTCAGGTAATCATAGATACAGTGATCTGTGGAGGATATGTTCCAGGTCCCTCCTTATCTGTGGAGGATATGTTCCAAGACCCCCAGTAGGTGAAGATTGGTAGACATACATGGATTGACTTGGGAAGATGTCGAAGGTATTTTGGAACATTTTGTTGTACTTGTTATAAAGATGTTCATAGACCTGTTCCCTATGTCTTTTCCTTTTTGTAGCTTCTTGAGAGAATGTGCAAGGAAAATTCATTTGAGGCCTAACATACTTGGAAAAACGTTTATTGTACCCTTGTTTGGAATTGTTTGGCCAGCTAAAGGCATTGCTTTGCTTCTAGTTTTCGTTGTTTTTGAAGCCATTCGTGTTCCTTTATATGCGAATCTGTTTTTTTTTTTTCCTCTAAGTATGTAGCTCTCTTAGTCCTTAGTATTCTGAAATGCCATAGTGGTGTTTTTCCTAGAGGAAGGGTCTATTGTGCTGGGTACTTGGCTGACCTTTTCAATGGGAAACTCAACTCTTTTAGTTACGGGAAAATCTCTTGTGTTAATTTTTCTCTGTTTTTTCATTCTGGGACAGAATTTGAATTTGCCTCTGTGGATTGGTCCTTCAAGTTTTTTCTCTTTCCTGTTAATTACCTTTGTCTTTTTATTTAACTTTTTAAATAATTTCCTCGCCTTTATCAACCAACTATTTAGATTTTTAAAATTTATTGTGTCTTTTAATTTCTAGGAGTTCTTTTATGTTTTTTGAGGTTTTTCTTACCTTATGGGTGCATTATCTTAGCTCTGTGAGGTTGTTTAGGAACGTTTTCTTTCTTTTAAGTTTTTATTTTTCTGTATAGTTTCTGATTCCACTAAGTTTGTTCTCTTTAGATGGGATTTTGCCATGTTGCCCAGGCTGGTCTTGAACCCCTGAGCGTGAACGATCCTCCTACCTTGGCCTCCCAGAGTGCTGGGACGTACAGGTGTGAGCCACCGCCCGGCCTGTTTGGGTGTTCTTAGCGTCTAGGTGGGCCCTCGTGCTTTGGGGCTATACTGCAGAGTGGTGGTTCTCTACCACAAGCAATTTTGCCCCCAGGAGACATTTTTGGCACAATTGAAGGGAGTGCTGCTGGGATCTAGTGGCTAGAGGCCAGGGATGCTGGTATACATCTTGCTGAAAACATCAGTGTGCCAAGGTTGAGAAACATGCTGTAGGGTGAGTTAGGCTGGTTTGTTGAGAACCTCCGGAGTCCATTGTTTTAGGCTGGTCAGATTCCCAATAAAGACCTACTCTCCTGGCTGGAGGGCACAGATCTCTCTGCTTCGGATCTGAGAAATCTGTGTCTTAGTATTTGGTATGTGTTTGGTTAATCTCCATGTTTTTAGTTTGGTTTGCCTTATTCGCTCCCAATTCAGGTTCCCCCAGTTCAAATACACTCTCTTTTACTTTCTAGAGCAGGCGGTCAGCAAATTTTTAAGAGTCAGATAATTTGTATTTTAGGCTTTGTGGGCCATATGGTCTCTATTGTAACTTTGTAACTGCTGTTGAAGTGTCAAGTACCTGTAGACATATGTAAGGGTCTAACAATGGCTGTTCAGTTAAAGCTTTATTTACAGGATACTGTCATTTGAATTTTATTTAGTTTTCATGTGTCATGAGACTTTCTATTTTTCCCCTCAACCCTTTAAAAAATGTAAAAAGTATTCTTGACCTGTGTAAAAACAACTCGTAGGCCATAGTTTGCTAATTGTTTGCTTTAGAATAGTCACTTGCCTTTTACATTCAGAAGTGGTAGTGCCCAGAAACATTAAGTTGGTGAGGGAATCTAGCAATTTAACAACTTATTAAATAGCTTTTCATCCTTAAAATACTCCTTATTTTAGCTATGCTCCATCCTCACCTCCATAGGTATTTGATGCTATCTATTCTTGAGTTGTTTGAGGAGATTCTGGTTTCAGAAAAAAAAAACTTGAGTTGCCTTTTTGTTTTTCTTGACTGCTAGGTTATGTTGAGTGCTCTCATATATGTCACATCCTTTTCCACTTGTCCCATCAGCTTTGCAAGTTGCTGGTTCTTTTTTTCTCAATTCCTTATTATTGTTGGTTTATGACTTAAAAAAGAAGTTCTTCTGTCATGTTATAGGGTGTGAAGTAGGCGGTAAATAGATGATCAGTTCATTATCTTGACTATTATTAAGTGGGGGAAATATAGAATAGATGAAAAGCATGATTACATTGTAGTGAAAATGCTTAGGCCTTAAGAGAAGCACAGAAATAAAATATACTACAGATTCCATACCATTGATATTTCTTTCTAAAAGGGATTTGGGAAGACTGTGATTTCTCTTACGCATTTCTGAATTTCTTGAAATCTTTATAATAATCATGTATTTAATTTATAATCCGGAAAAAAGTTAAAGAGGGTTTTTCTGTTTTCTTTTGTTCTTGAAGCCCTTTAAGTAGAGAGCTGTATGCTTGTGTAATATTTCAGTGAAGCTTTAAAGTGAAACTTGGTATAGATTATCGGTGTATAATTATCTACAGTTAATATATTTTTCCGGGTGTAGTTTGGACAAAGACATTGTCCAATAATTTGGTAGTTAAATTACCTATATGAAAGATTGACTTGTCAAATTTGTTGATTTTTATAATAGGTGTTTGATCAGTATGTAAAGACCAGGGCAGAGGAAGAACGCAGGGAAAAGAAAAATAAAATAATGCAAGCCAAGGAAGATTTCAAAAAAATGATGGAAGAAGCAAAATTTAATCCAAGGTATGTGGTTTGTTTCTCTTAAATATCAAAGTGTATTTATTTTCTCCTAAGATCAGTTTTTAAAAATTAAAAAAATATATATTTTTTGGCTCTTTGGGCACTAAAAGCTCCTTATTGATTATCAGTTTTTGCCAAAATTTCTAGTCTTTGTTTTTTACTTGTTTCCTTTAGAGGAATCCTAAATGCTCTAAGAAGTATACCTTTGATTTCAGTGCTTCCCTGTGGGAATAAGTTCTTTAGAAACTAGTATATGATAGAAAATCTGTGCCCCATCCTTGTAAAGATTTATACATAATAAGTTGCAGAGGAGGAACATTATTTTGATTAAATTGAAGTGGTAAAGGACCTTTTACCACTTCAGTTTCAAAATTTTCTAAGTGTCTAGAAATGGTTGTGTCGGACATTTTCAGTTGATTGATAACATGTATTAAATACATATAATGGGCTGAAGACAGTGAGACATTTTAAATTTATTTGCCTAACTTTATAATAATAGTTACTGGGTATCTTATGTGCTTATTTGCACTTTAAAACATATATGTCTGCATTTATACATACATGTAAACATGACTGAAAGCATACAGTTGTTTATATATGCATACAGATATTCAGTCTTCAGCACAGGTAGTTTGATTTAGGTACTTATGTGATACCTGTTTTACATGTGATAAGCAAATTAGGTAGCTTGCCCAAGTGAAGCTGGGATTTCAACTAGATTTTAGTGTTGCACAGAATTGTATAGGCAGAGGGAATTACTCTTATTTATGACTTAGATGTAAGAGTAGTGGTGTTAGGTTACTGTGAATACTTCAGTATTCTAAAACTGTCGGGTAGAATCATGGAGTCTCTGGTTAAATGGCACTTATTATAAAGGTTCATCTTATATAAATAGTTAATTTTGTCTGTGGAGATAGGAAAGAGTGATGTTTAAGAAGGTATGTTTAGTATTATAATTTTATATTTGAAATATAGTATTTAAGTTTTAGAAAGTAAAGCTAATAGAGTGTTTGTGATATGAAGAATGTAATATTCTTCAGGGGTAATAGAGGTTCAGACTTTCCAGGGAGTCCTGAGTTATTTCTGAGTCAAAAGAATGAGTGAAATCATGGGTCAAAGTAGTTGAGTCTGCGTTATGAAAGACTTTTGGCGGGGGGGTGGGGTGGGCAATTGAGGACACTTGGTAAGAATGGGATATTAGATATTATTAGAGAAATAGTAATGTTCTTGGGTATTGTGATTATGGAGGGAAAAGACTTTACTCTCAGGAGTTGCATGTTGAAATATTTCTAAGTGAAGTCTTAAGATGTCTGCAGCTTATTTCCAAATCATTCAGCAGAATATATTTATTAAAACTCCATATGGGTCTATGAATAATTGAAACGCCAAAGAGGTTTCCCTTTGGTAGATCTGACTAAGTCTTACCATATCATAGTACTCTACCGGTGTTCTTTTCGGGCAGGTAGAATTGTTGAAGTGATCTGTACTATGCAGGTTACTTCATAAAATGAAACGATCGGGCACTAAGGGCATTGTCCTGTATTGTTATATTGATACATCCAACTCTGGCATAGAAATTAAGACCATTTTTAGTCCTAGAAGAATGCAAGGAGGGAAAACTTTAAAATGAGAAAATATTGTCTGTTGGCCTAATATTTTTTTAAGTGGGAGAAATATTGCAGAACCTTTTAGTAGAGCTAGTACATATAGAGCACCAGAGTTTGTTCCAGCGGGAAAGAAAGGGGGAAATTACTGAACTGTGCCTGTGTCTTGTATGTCTTTTTTCTTTTTAATGAAAATTTAAGTCATACCTCCCATGGTCGGTCTCTTGTCACTACTGTCTCCCTGTCACCCACCACTAACCATTACCCACTTCCCTCCAAAATATTTTTTATCCTGTTTGTTTTAAAGTAGTTTTTCACAGTTAAGAAACAAGTCATAAGAAAACATCTCCATGGGAATCTAATGCTAAAGGTTCACTTTAGTCTTTTCTCGTAAAAAGTGTCAGATATTTTACCTGTTACCTGTAAGTAATAGAAGTAAGTCTAAAATAATTCAGTTATCACTTTACATATTGATTTTCCACTTTTTGAAAGGTGTTCTCTTTAATCATAGTTTATTGTTTAGTCATGGCAATGCAGGTTGATTATCCCTTATCCCAAATGCTTGAGACCAGAAGTCTTTTGGATTTCAGTTTTGTTTTTTTTTTTAAACTTTGGAATATTTGTATTATGCTTACTGGCTGAGCATCCCAAATTAAAAAATCTGAATTGAATGTCTTGTTGACACTAAGTAAGTTTTGGATTTTGGAGCATTTGGATTTCAAATTTGGGATGCCCAACCTATACTTGCTTTTTCTATCTTAAAATTATAAAGTGAAGTGCTTAATTTATCATGAAAATAAAACATTTAATGGACTACATATGATCCCTTTTCTGGAGTATACATTTTTATTTTACCATGCCATTTTATTATTGTTATGTATCTATTGTTCAAACCAGATTTGCAATATATTTTTTGTTAAAAATGTTGAATTAACGTTAGATATTATGATTAGTATTGGTTACATACAAAAGATTATTAGAATCTAGCCTTGGTCAGCAAAGCTTACAAATAATAAATGTTGGCTGGGTGTGGTGGCTCACGCCTGTAATCCCAGCACTTTGGGAGGCCAAGGTGGGTGGATCATGGGGTCGGGAGATGGAGACCACCCTGACTAAGATGGTGAAACTCAATCTCTACAAAAAACACAAGAAAAGTAGCCGGGCATGGTGGCACCTATAGTCCCAGCTACTCAGGAGGCTGAGGCAGGAGAATGACGTGAACCTGGGAGGCGGAGCTTAGTGAGCCAAGATCACGCCACTGCACTCCAGCCTGAGGGACAGAGCTAGACTCCGTCTCAAACTCAAAATATATATAATAATACTAATAATAAATGTTAGCTGTGAGTGATACTTTTAACCTTCAGTTGATGTTTTAAGTTCAAAATTGAGATTAACTGGCCAGTTTTTTGTTTATGATTAAAAATATAATCTGTGTTGTAACACGTAAGAGAATGTTTTATTTTTGCATTTAAATAGCTAAATAGTTTTTGAATGGGCTAATCTTTATTTTTTTCTTCTAAAACCATGCTAAGTATAGGCTTGTTAATTATAAGAGTAAATTCTTGACTGGGCGCAGGGGCTCACGCCTGTAATCCCAGCACTTTGGGAGTTCGAGGTGGGCGGATCACAAGGTCAGGAGTTTGAGACCAGCCTGGCCAGTATGGTGAAACCCCATCTCTACTAAAAATACAAAAATTAGCCGGACGTGGTGGTGGGCGCCTGTAGTCCCAGCTACTTGGGGGGCTGAGGCAGAATAATTGCTTGAACCTGGAGGCAGAGGTTGCAGTGAGCCAAGATTGTGCCACTGGTGAAAGCTTCAAATATTTAAAATATATACCAAATATATGAAAGCTTTATAATGCCTTTTATTTATGGAGAAACTTCTTTTTTAAAACGTAGGCTCATTAGCCCTCATAAGCCTCATCCTTTTATTTAACCTATTTGGAGTTTGCTGAGCTTTTTGAATTTATAAATTGATGTTTTCCATCAAATTTGGAAAGTTTTTGGCTAGTATTTTTTCTTCCCTCCTTCATTCTTTTCTCTTTTGGGATTCTAATCACACATATATTAGTGTTTGATACTATCTCACATGTCCCTGAGACTGTTTCCTCTACCTCAGTCTTTCTTCTGTCTCCTCTTTGGATTAGATGATTGTTAGTGATCTAACTTCATATAATTGACTCTTTATTCTATTGTCAACTCTCATGTTAATCCTATCCAGTTATTTTTTTTTCATTAGTTTTAGGTTCTTTTTATTATTTTCTGCATCTCTGCCAAAACTCCTTATTTGTTCATTCATTTTTTAGATCATGTTTTCAGTTCTTTGAACCTGTTTTTCTTTGATTCTTTCAGTGTAATAATAACAGTTTTGTTTATTTAGTTTTTTTTTTAAGAGGCAGAGTCTTGCTCTGTTGTTCAGGCTGATGTGCAGCGGGTCAGTCACAGCTCACTGTAGCCTCAGACTCCTGGGCTTAAATAGTCATCCTGAGTAGCTGAGACTATATGCGTGTGCCACCATGCCCAACCAATTTTAAAATTTTTTATGGTGTTTTTTTGTTTTGTTTTGTTTTGTTTGAGACAGAGTCTTGCTCTGTCACCCAGGCTGGAGTGTAGTGGCGTGATATCAGCTCACTGCAACCTCTGCCTCCTAGGTTTTTCTCCTGCTTCAGCCTCCTGAGTAGCTGGGATTACAGGCGCCCACCACTACTCCTAGCTAATATTTTTGTATTTTTGGTAGAGACAGGGTTTCACCTTGTTGGCCATGCTGGTATTGGGACTCCTGACCTCAAGTGATCCACCTGCCTTGGCCTCCCAAAGTGATGAGATTACAGCCATGAGCCACCATGCCTGGCCACGCTATGTTTTTTTGTTTTTGTTTTTTTGATAAAAGGCCTTGCTGTGTCATCCAGGCTGGAGTGCAGTGGCACGATCTCGGCTCACTGCAGCCTTTGACTCCCAGGTTCAAAAGATTATTTTGCCTCAGCTTCTCACATAGCCGGGATTACAGGCATGAGCCACCGTGCCCGGCCGGAGTCTCATTGTGTTGCCTAGGCTTGTCTGAAACTCCTGGCCTCAAATGATCCTCCTACCTTGCCCGCACTGAAGTGCTGGGATTGCAAGCATGAACCACTGCACCTGGCCAGTAACAGTTGTTTTAAAGTTATTGCCTACTTAGAACAACATCTGGACATCTTGGGTTCAGTTTCTGTTGACTTCAAAAAAATTTTTCTGTGGATCACGTTTCTTTGTATATTTAGTGATTTTTGATTGAATATTGGACTTCGTGGCTAGTATGTGGAGACCCTGGAGTCTGTTACCTTTCATTGAAAAGTGGATATTTTTGTTTTAGTAGGCAGTTCATTTACTGGTTGCCACCTTTAGGCTTGACTTTATGTTTTGTTAGTGTGAATCTCTGAAAGTGTAATATGTTTCTTTTAGCCTTCCAGCTCTGTTTTCCTTGTGGATCTTTTGTGGACTTTGTTGGCCTGATCCTATTCTCCCTTTAATACTACTGACTCTCTGTCTATTATCTCTTCTATATAGGCTCTTAATCCTGTAGTAGCCTAATGTAGAGAGTGATCTTTCCCTGCTGTTATACAGCTTGGCCTAGCTGTGGACTCATGAGTAATCGCTAAGTCGGATTTTTCTTGGGTACCCTCTCTTTATAGATTCCTCTTCACCCAAGCTCTAATCTTTGCTTCCTCCAGTTCATTAAGCCTACGTACGGTACTCTCTTTGGACTTGAGCTCTCTCAGCACCTTATAAGTTTCCCTTCTTTCAGGTATTTCAGTCTTACTCTTTCTGTTGTCTACTCCTTGAAATCAGTTGTCTCATATGCTTCTGTCCAGTTTTATAGTCGTGTATGGAAAGACAGCTAATCCAATAAGAATTTTTCTGTTATGGTTGGAGGCAGGACTCAGCTTCATCTTAGAGTAGAAATTGATGAACTCTTGTCTCTTGAGGCATGCAAATTCTTTACTCTGTGATCTCTCTCTTTTTTTTTTATAATAAATATTCTAATTCTATGCTGATAGCATACAAATCCCTTAACCACATTTTTGCTCATTACCTCTTTTTACTCCTTTCTGAAACTTACTGTTCACTGTTAGGTAGATGTTGAGTCCCAGTGTCTCTTTGTCATATACTCTTGTTGGAAAAATGGTATCTTCTGCTATGCCTTTATACAAGCAGAAGTAACTGCCAAAGTTAGCACACTTGTAATTTTGTTACAGAGCAACTTTTAGTGAATTTGCAGCCAAGCATGCTAAAGATTCAAGATTCAAAGCAATTGAAAAGATGAAAGACCGAGAAGCCTTGTTTAATGAGTTTGTGGCCGCTGCTAGGAAGAAAGAGAAAGAAGATTCGAAGACCAGAGGTGAGAAGGTAAGATGGTTTTAGTTCCAGTGGTGTGATTGATGGGAGTGTGAATGGGAAAGGACTGTGCTGGTGTTAATGTTTCTAACCTTATCCATCAGTGTAAATAATAGGACCTACATGGACTGTTCTTTTAGCTTTTATAATTATTTATGTATGTATGTATTCTATCACTTTACTTACGTAGTGCTTATTTTAGTAGCTTCACTAAATTCACTATATTATTAAGATGCCTGGTAAACTCAGAACGGGTTGTTAGGACTGCCTGCTCCGTGGTGCCTTCTAACATTTCAGGATTCTTTATAGGTGGTAATATTTGAATTTCAAAGAGCTTCTTTATCTTTTTTGCCCTCTAAAAGACAGCATTTTAGTGACTTTCTAATCTCTCAGTAAACATATCTTACATATAAATTACTGCTTATCAGAATTAAAGGTCAGCTATTAAAGATGAATGAATTCCAAATGTCATTTGATAGCAGTGTCAGGAGTGGAGAGGAGCTTACCACTGGGGAGGCAAAGTAGTAGGGAGATGACCCCAGTGGTGTGTGAACCATCAAAACATGCAGCCACTCTCCTTAGTGTCCTGGTATGCTTTGTGAATGCAGAAAAATAACCTCTGGAGCCTAATCATTCTTGACATTTACAATTACCTCTTATTCTAGAAAGTTATAATATTACAAGTTCTATTAAGGAATGTTGTTTGAAAGTAATGCTACTCCTGGGAAGAAGTCTCTTTCATTCAAAATAGTAACAGTATTAGCTAAAACAGCTTTTATCAGAAATGTCTGAAACTTCCTAATTATCCGACTTATTTGGCTTCCAAGTGAGTTTTCCAGAATTGTTTCACTGTTTACTTAAAAAATGATTATGCTTCTCAGAGGAAATGTGTAAAATCAAATTCTACTACATAATTTTATATGTTGAACTAGAATCATGTTAATGAATTATTTGCTACTTTTGACTTTTAGAATAACTTATTTAAGAAAATCAAGTAAATAAGTGATTGTTTGATTTTGTATGATTGCTTTTATGCAAATTAAATGTATTTATCTTTGCATTTGTAACTGATTTTCTTTTTCTAAACACTTTTTTTATAACTATTTTATGTATTCTGTTTTATAACAAGTGGATAGACTTTACAGTTTTGTGCTGTGCGGCCTGTCAATCAGTTCAGTGACAGCTGTCAATCACTGACACGCAAAGTGTTATGGGATTCCCTAGTGAGGAAAGAATTGGTATCTCTGTGTGGTGACTTTAGCCTCCCGCAGTTCCGGTACTTTACATTTTTTTAGTCTTTTTTCCTTATGAAGTGATGAGAATTGTGCCCAGAATGTGTTAATTTAAAAAAAGAAATTAAATAGATATGACATCTAAATTAAATAAATCTAATATTTAATATATTCAGCTTTATTTTATTTTGACTATAAAAATCTTAATTCTCTAAATTACAGGTTTGGCTTCATACCATTACTAGATTAAAGAAAAAAAGGCAGGAAATTGCTAAAGTGAAGCTTTCTCAGCCAATTTAAAAAATGCAAAATCAATGACTAACTAGGCCATCAAAGCAGAAATCTTTAAAGTAAGGGTTTAAATATAGTGGATTTTATATTCACATTTTGAGCACATTTGGTTTATGGGGTTTTATCATTTTTCTTTCATGACTTCCACTGTATTGTTTATACTGTTCTTAAGTATATTGTGTATACTTAAAAAAAATCACATTGGAACTGTGTAATTAGATAGCAAGAGCAGTACTTAGTAGCATGGTACTAGAATTTATTTCCTTGTTCTTGTAATTCTCCAGCTGGTCTTTGTAGCATTGTGATAGTTGAATCAATAGCTGAATACTAAAGGTTTAAAACGAATTTTGAAAACCTGTGAAGAACATTGACTTCTGGTGAAATTTTTGTTTTTCTTAAGTAACGTTTTCAAGGTAAAGTCATTCTCACAGTAAGAGCATCATTTTCATGTAGTTTTTACTACTACTTTTCCATTTTATTAAAAAGTGCCTTTAAAAGTCTACTTATCAGCCAGGCGCAGTGGTTCATGCCTATAATCCCAGCACTCTGGGAGGCTGAGGCAGGAGGATTGCTTGAGAGCAGCCTAGACAATATAGCAAGACCCCCATCTCTACAACAAAACAAAAAAATAGCTGGTTGTAGTGATGTGCTTCTGTAGTTCCAGTTACTCTGGAATCTAAATTGGGGGAATCACTTGAGCCCAAATGGTCAAGGCTGCAGTGAGTTTTGATGGTTCCACTGTACTCCAGCCTGGACAACAGAATGGGATTTAAAAAAAAAAAAAGGTCTACTTATTTTGTTTGCCAAAGTAGCTATTCTTAAGCTATTTTATTGTAATATTATAACCAATTTTTATAAAATTGTGGTTCAGGCCGGGCGCGGTGGCTCAAGCCTGTAATCCCAGCACTTTGGGAGGCCGAGACGGGCGGATCACGAGGTCAGGAGATCGAGACCATCCTGGCTAACACGGTGAAACCCCGTCTCTACTAAAAAAACACAGAAAACTAGCCGGGCGAGGTGGCGGGCGCCTGTAGTCCCAGCAACTCGGGAGGCTGAGGCAGGAGAATGGCGTAAAAACCCGGGAGGCGGAACTTGCAGTGAGCTGAGATCCGGCCACTGCACTCCAGCCTGGGCGACAGAGCAAGACTCCGTCTCAAAAAAAAAAAATAAAATAAAATAAAAAATAAAATAAAATAAAAAAATAAAATTGTGGTTCAAATACTTTACCTTTTGTATAGCACATTTGAGGTTGTGCGTAATTGGAGTTAATCCACTGTTAGGAAATTGACATATTTTTCTCTTCCCTCTCTTTTAAATTTCCTGTGAATAAATTATTTTCATTATAGTAAGGAATGGGGAGAATAATAAGGCCTTGAATTGCAGCTAATGGTAAATGACATTTTTTGACATTTATGCAGCTGTCAGGCAATTGTTCTCATACTGATAGCCTTAGTAAGCCATTTATAACCTGTCATGGTAATGTCCACAATGAAAGGAAGTTAAAGTTTAATTTTATTTAAAGTTCACTTGTTTATACATCACACATTTAAAAACCTATATGATAATCCTTACTTTATAGGTTTCATGTCTAACATATGAAAATTGTTTTAAGCTAATACAAATTCCTGTGGCTTAGAAAGATTCCTATTTGATATAACTTGCATGTTTTATTTAACATAAATTTTGTAAATTTTGCCTTCCAGTTGTCAAACGCATCTAGGAATTTGGTGTTCATCATGTCAGATAAAAAGTAGACAAGATGAACAGAAAAATTTAAGTTACATCGCTACATCAGATGGTTTCTTAATCACTGTCTGGAAATACTGGGTTTATGAGTATTTCTTATTAGTTCAAAGTGAAAGGCCAAGTTTAGTAGTGGAGAAATCCATAGCTGATTAGCTCTTGTCTTTAGAAACATTTCAGATGCAGATATTCTGTTTCTTATAACCTTAAAAGTATTTTCCAGAAAGGACATCAACCTCACTTTTTTTTTTTTTTTGAGATGGAGTTTTGCTCTTGCTGCCCAGGCTGGAGTGCAGTGGTGTAGTCTCGGCTCACTGCAGCCTCTCTGCCTCCCGGGTTCAGATGATTCTCCTGCCTCAGCCTCCCGAGTAGCTGGGATTACAGGCACCTGCCACCACACCCAGCTAACTTTTTGTAATTTTAGTAGAGACGGGGTTTCACCGTGTTTTTCAGGCTGGTCTCCAACTTGTGACCTCAGGTGATCCACCCACCTCACCCTCCCAAAGTGCTGGGATTACAGGCATGAGCCACCATGCCTGGCCTTAGTCTCACTTTTAATCCTCCAGTAGGAGAAATGAAGTTGTAAGGGGAAATGATAGTGTTAGGCTAGGCAGAAGGAATGATTCATATATTTTTGTGCACACACATTTTAAATCCTGATTCCCCTGATCAGGTGGGAAGGTCCATATTCAGTTCCTACTGGAAGGGAGGGGTTCTTAATATGGTCAGAATCCTTTGTTGAAATGACCTTGGTTATCTTGGGTATCTTATGTGGTAGAAGTACAAAGTAGTATATGTGGGATTAAATTTTAAAACAATTAGGCCCTCAGGCGTACATAAAAATAACTATCTCATTTACTCCTTTCCTCACCTATTTAAATAAATAAGAAATACAGTTTTGGAGAGGGGTTTTAAGTAGTTGTATATGTTGATACTGAAGGATTAATGTTTAATACCTTTGGTATAATGTTATTAACTTGGTATTTCAGTTGAGTATAATACTGGATAAACACTTCATTCTGAGTTAATAATGGTATAGGCATACATGTTTAATGCTAAAAAGTATAGAAGATCTGAATGCAATTTTTTAGTAATGGTTAATTATGAACATAGAAATTCTATAACTTTCTCACATATCAAGGTGTACAACTGCCTTTTTTTCACCAAAATACAAATTTTTACCCCATTTTGATTTTAGACATATAAGTTTGTAATGACTTGCAGTGATTTTTAAATGTCTTATTAATTTCAATGGCCAAAATTTTTATCCATATAGTTTTTTAAATAAATCATTTTTACCATGTTGATATTAAAGTATTGTCAGCTCATAAGCCTGACTCTTAGCTAAAAATAAATGCAGCTCGATGTAAATTTATATTCCCTAAGAATACATGGCAGTTCTGAGATCTGAAGTTATCAATAATCTGAAAAAGCCTTTTTCTATATTTGAATAATTTCTTTATAAAGTATTATTTATCTTGAATTTGGCAAATTTTAGATGAAAGCCTATATGCTGCTTGATGTTTACATTTCTAGTAAAAGAACACTTCTGATCTTTTCTTTTACTGTAATTCATTCTACTCTAAATGCCTGTATTTTAAAAGTTATTCTCATATTTAAGGTAAGTGAATTTTTTTTCTAGTTGTAAATATTTAAGATATGATGAATTTCTCATGGTACATTATTTTCCCTCCCATCCCACTACCTGTTTCAAAATACAGATTAAATCGGATTTCTTTGAACTATTATCTAATCATCACTTGGACAGTCAGTCTCGATGGAGCAAAGTAAAAGACAAAGTAGAAAGTGATCCACGTTACAAAGCAGTAGATAGTTCATCAATGAGAGAAGATCTTTTCAAACAGTACATTGAAAAAATAGCCAAGGTAACTGTTGTGTTTACTTGTATTACTTTCATTGAATAATACAATTCTAACTTGAGCTTAAGGGTATATGTTGTTGTTGGGGATTTTTCTATTGGGGGTTTGGAATTTTTCTTGTTAGTATTCTTAACATGAGAGTCTAGTTGATTTGGGGATGAGAGATACACAGTGTTTAGGTATATTCTGGGCAAAAACTAGATTTGGAATTTTTTATTTGGCAAGCTGGTTATTCTGTAAAAACATATTTTGATGGAGTTGGTAAGAAGGATAATGTAATTTTTACTTTTACAGAATTTAGACTCAGAAAAAGAAAAGGAGCTTGAAAGGCAAGCCCGAATTGAGGCAAGCCTTCGAGAACGAGAAAGGGAGGTTCAAAAGGCTCGTTCAGAACAAACAAAAGAAATAGATCGAGAGAGAGAGCAGCACAAACGAGAAGAAGCTATCCAGAATTTCAAAGCTCTTCTGTCTGATATGGTATATGTTAATATTTTACTTTTTTTCACTAACGTACTGGATATTGGAAATTTATTATATTACTGTTATGAATATTTTAATGTTATTCAATTCTGAGGGAGATAATTTGCTAAATTATAAAGCATTTAAAAATTGAATACTTGGTATTGGTACTGTTACTATAGGAAAAAAACTCTAGTTATTTAACAAATTCAGAAGTTAGGCATTTTGCATATATGGAAAGTCATACTCATTTAATCTCACAACTTTGTTATTTATCATTCTTGATGAAAGTCGACATACCACACACTTACCTGCCATAGTGAGAAACAAAATGTGTTGAACACAATTTAACTTTCTTGTTGATGATTTAGGGCCATCATTGTGATGATCAGTTATACTTGTAGATGGTATGAGATTGAGGACTGGAGGTGTAACTGACCCCAGGAGATACCCTGAAACTTTGTTGTAAATCTTTCTTCCTTACCCCTCATGGTTGTTGAGGTATGTAGGGTTTTTTGTCCCTACAGTGAATGCCCCCAGACTACTGTCCTACTTGCTAATATTTTTTAGAGTTGGGGGTGGCTTCTCTTTGTCACATCTCTCCTATGCTATTTCTTTTCTCTTTTTCAGTGGAACTTTTTACTCTTGTCACTTCTGATTTCTTCCCTTGCATCTGTTTCTTACTCTACCCAGGGGTATCTTTTGGCTTCCCTGGGCCATATTGGAAGAAGGAGAATTGTCTTGGGCCACACATAAAGTTCACCAACGTGGCTGAGCATGGTGGCTCATGCCTGTAATCCCAGCACTTTGGGAGGCTAAGGCGGGCAGATCACTTGGGGTCAGGAGTTCAAGACTAGGCTGGCCAACATGGCGAAACCCCATCTCTAGTAAAAATACAAAAATTAGCCAGGTGTGGTGGTGTGTGCCTGTAGTCCCAGCTACGTGGGAGGCTGAGGCAGGATCATCACTTGAACCTGGGAGGCGGAGGCTGCAGTGAGCCGAGATTACGCGACTGCACTCCAGCCTGGTGACAGAGTGAGACTCCGTCTCAAAAAGAAAAATGTACATTAACGCTAATGATAGCTGATGAGCTAAAAAAAAAAAAAAAAGATAAAAACGTGTCATAATGTTTTAAGAAAGTTTATGTATTTGTGTTGGGGCACATTCAGAGCCATCCTGAGCTGCATGTGGCCTGTGGGCCACGGGTTGGACAACCTTGTCCTACACCCTGGACAATTACAGTAGTTTCCTAATTTCTCTCCCTACCTCTAACATTCCCTCAAATGTGTCTCTTCTATTGCAGTCACAGAATCTTCATAAAAAACGAATCTAATTTTGTCACTCTCCTGGTTACTTGCAGGGGATGAAGGTTCTCTGTACTCCCAGCAGTTTCCTGCAGGTCACATTCAGCCTCCTTAGCATAATATAAAAGATGGTTCATTTCTTACCTCCCACCTTCATATTTCCTAAACACCTTTGCTTTCTTCATTTGCTCCTTGACTTTCTTCATTTGCTCCTTGAACTGTAACCTTGCTGAACATGCTTAATGAACCATACCATCCTTCCATTGCTCATGGCAGTCCCTCTACCTGAAATGATTTGGAAGTGTTCCTGTTGCAGTGACAGACTTTCTCGTTCTTCAGGGGTACACTCAAGTATCTCTCCTGTGAGGCTACTCCTGACCCATCTAGGCAGATTCGAGCTCACTGTTCCTTAGACCATCCTTGTGCTCATCATACGACTCTGCAGCACTTACTACCTGTACTTGCAGTTATTTGCTTACATGTTTATCTTTTTTGGTTTTTTTGTTTGTTTGTTTGTTTTTTGAGATGGAGTCTCTGTCGCCCAGCTGGAGTGCAGTGGCATGATCTTGGCTCACTGCGACGTCTGCCTCCTGGGTTCAAGTGATTCTCCTGCCGCAGTCTCCTGAGTAGCTGGGACTACAGGCATGTGCCACCACACCCAGCTAATTTTTGTATTTTTAGTAGAAATAGGGTTTAGCCATGTTGGCCAGGCTGATCTCAAACTCCTGACCTCAGGTGATCCACCTGCCTCCCAAAGTGCTGGGATTACAGGCGTGAGCCACCGTGCCTGCCCTTTTTATCCTTTTTTTTCTTCTTTTTTAAGTGAACTCTTTGAAGGAAGGGATAGCGTCTTACTTATTTTGTAATCTTACTGTGAAGCACGGTATTTATCTGACTTGTATTTAGATGCTTGGTAAGTGTTGGTTAAATGAATGTTTTTATATTTTTCTTTTCTTACCTTTCTGTCATTTTAGTCTGTGTTTCTTCACATTGGCAATAGTGTGGCTTAACTTTTAATGCCATTACCACCAATGAAGCATATCTTTTTGCTGGTCGGTGAGCCAGCCTGACCTGTTATGCCTTCTATTATGCTGTCTTCTTTTTAAAAATTGTTTTGAGAAATCATAATTGTATATACTTACGGGGTACAGTTGCTGTTTCGATATAGGTAGATAATGTGGAATGATTAAACCAAAGCTGTTTAACATATTCATCACTTTGTTTGCTTGTAATTTTTTGTGGTGAGACATTTGGAATTTGCTGTCAGTTATTTTGAATATAGAATACATTATTGACTTTAGTTAACCCTGGTGTACAGTAGATCTCAAAAGTTACTCCTGCTGTCTCTCTGAAACTTCATTATCTTTGACAAGTAACTCCTCATTCTCTCCCTTGTCCTGTCTCCTACCCCCTAGACTTTGGTGACCATCTATCTACTCTCTATTTCTATGAGTTCAACTTTTTCGGATTCCACAAATGTGAGACTATGCAGTATTTGTGTTTCTGTGCTTGGCTTATTTCACTTATATTGTCTTCTAGGTTTATCCATGCCACAAATGAATAGAATTTTCCTCTTTTTTTTAAGGCTGATTAGTACTCCATTGTGTATATTTATTACATTTTCTTTATCCATTTATCTGTTGATAGACACTTAGGTTGATTCCATATCTTGGCTATTGTGAATAATGCTGCAGTGGACATGGAGTGCAAATGGACATTCAGATAAGTCTCTTTGGTGATATATATATAATTTTTTTTCTTCAGGTACGTTCTTCAGATGTGTCATGGTCTGATACTCGTAGGACCCTCCGAAAAGATCACCGCTGGGAATCTGGATCCTTATTGGAAAGAGAGGAGAAAGAGAAACTTTTTAATGAACACATTGAAGCACTTACCAAAAAAAAGAGGGAGCACTTTAGGCAACTTCTGGATGAAACTTCTGCAGTAAGAGTCTCTTATTTTTCTCATTTTAATCTGGATGAATCTTTGTTAGTAATTTCTTAAAGCAAAGCATTGATATTATTTTTAGTGTCATGGTCTTTAGATTCATTACTGGAATTCATTATATGACAATTCTCTGATTTAAAAAAATTGTGGTATTCTTAATTATTAGAAATTCCTATTCTTTCTAGTTTTCACATTCATAACTGCTCCTATAGTAATTCAAAATGTCCTTAGCTGTGTGGTCAGTGATCCCTCCTGATAATAGATTTAGCAAATTTCTTCTTTTGATCCATTTTCAATTTGGTGCTGTGGCCTCTTGTTCGGCAGTTTGTACGCTTTGTTATCCAGGTTTTGTTCCTTTTTATCTGCTCTCTTTTTGGTGATGGTTTCTTCAGAAGTTACGATGTTTGCCCATGTAAATACAGGGTTTGCAGGTGATTGTCTTAGGCCACCTTGAAAGTATGGCCATGAAAATAACTCTTGTGGCAAGCCAACAAAAAGAAATTGCATTAACGCTGCTTCCCTGTCCCTAACTAGTCCAGTTACGCTTGGGCATTACAAGAGATTGCAGGTCAGTGTGTAATATTATGTACCATATGTGCTGCAGTTTGACCCCCTAAGTAAAAGTGAGTTGTATTTATATTTTTTATTCACATGTCTTTTCAAAGATTACCTTAACATCCACGTGGAAAGAAGTAAAAAAAATCATTAAGGAAGATCCTCGGTGTATTAAGTTCTCCTCCAGTGACAGGGTAAGGGGATTTTGTGTCAAGATTTACTATCAATTTATAAATACTTAAATATGAAGTTGATTGTTTTAAGTGAATTACTTTTAAGTGTATGAGAAATGAATCTGGTTTTTAAGTTCATGTTTTGTTTCTTGCATGATAAATTAGCAAGAGAGCACAATAGAAAGTTTAACATTTTAATGCTTGGGGTGAAGCTTGTATTTTAGGATCTTAGAGGTTTAATGAAGCTGCAGTTTTATTTTAGTCAGGTACCACTAGACAGACATATTTAGGCTGGCAATTGGTACCAAACTATCAAAGCACTTGACTCTTTTTTTTTTTTTTTTTTTTGAGACGGAGTCTTGCTCTGTCGCTGGGTCTGGAGTGCAGTGGCCGGATCTCAGCTCATTGCAAGCTCCGCCTCCCGGGTTCCCGCCATTCTCCTGCCTCAGCCTCCGGAGTAGCTGGGACTACAGGCGCCCGCCACCTCGCCCGGCTAGTTTTTTGTATTTTTAGTAGAGACGGAGTTTCACCATGTTAGCCAGGATGGTCTCGATCTCCTGACCTCGTGATCCGCCCGTCTCGGCCTCCCAAAGTGCTGGGATTACAGGCTTGAGCCACCGCGCCCGGCCAGCACTTGACTCTTAAGCCTGACTAACAGAACCCTGTAACGAGATCGCTAGTTCTCATATGCTTCAAGGTCTGAAACAGTGAATGATGTTAAGAAAAGTGTTGTTTACTACAGTTCATTTTATCCCTAGGCCTTTTATTTGTTTTCTTTTACATCATTCCCCTTTCCTGATTGGTTTCTCTAGGTCTGGGCATCTTTTATAAAAACTCATAAATCTAATATTCTTCCCCCTCAAAGTCTATTGGATTGTAGATGTTTGGACCATAAAATATGCATGACTGGGAAAGAGGGGTAGACCCAGTCTCAGTTTCATCTTTTCTGACTGTTTAGAATTGATAATAAAGTCTTTTTTAAGTCCAAAGAGTTGATTCATCTTATAACTTCTGGCTTGCTGGAAAGCTAAATGCTCAGTACTGTGTAAGTTAAGTTTTGAGTGTTAACCTACAGTTACTGTATCCACAAATTACTGTTTTTGTTCTTGAAGTTAAAAATACAGTGTGCAGGAAGTGAACACTTAATCCTTAATATCCTTATTTTTAAGTGTCCACCTCATGAGGTTGTTATGAAGATTGAAGTACATGATCCTCATAAAATGCTCAGCAGTGTAGCGCATAGGAAGTTCTCAAGTTTCAGCCACTACTAATTTATGATTCCTCATTCTTTCTATATGCCACAAAAATGAGCATTGCAGATTATGTGATTTAATGAATTTTATATATGAACAAAATGTACCCTGTTGCCTTTTTCTTTTGAAATTTGAATTTTGTTATTTGACTTAAACATTACTGTTTAATAAATAATTGATGTTTATTTTGGAATTAGTGGGCTTTATTTCCATAATCTTGACTTTTTTTTTTTTTTTTTAACAGAAAAAACAAAGAGAATTTGAAGAATATATCAGAGACAAATATATCACAGCCAAAGCTGACTTCAGGACGCTTTTGAAAGAGACCAAATTTATAACATATAGGTGTGTGCAATGAAATGTTTCATATTGGCAGTCATTCTCTTTACTAGTCTTTACTCTAATGGTCAGAGCATTCTTTGCATTCACACACATTATTAATTTTTAGGGATAAGAAGATGCCAACTTCTGTCCAAAGTCAAATACAGCCCATATCTACCATACTTTTTTTTTTTTTAAAGAAAGGGCCCAGATGTCAATTCTTATTTTGTGTTACCCACCCATCCAGTTTTTAATACATACCTTTTTTTTTTTTTTTTTTTTTTTTACTTCACTGCTTTTTTTAGGAATACCCTCAACTATATAAGAATTGTATTTCATGAAAGGTCTTTTAAAATAATCTTTCACTATCAGTTATCTTTGCCTCCTCTGAAGACTATTCAGTGTGGTTAGATCATTCTAAAGCATGAAATCATCTGTGTAAGCTCAGCATAAACTTTTTCTTTTCCCCCTCAGAGGAAAGCATTTTGCTGGGTACATTTAAATACAAATTGTAAATTATGAAATTAGAGCCTATAAACAAGATTTCTCTGTAGCAAACCCAACAGTTCTTCACCCCTAACAGTTTATCATCAGGAAAACAATTTTGCATTGCTTACCAGTCAGTATGCAGGAAACCATTTTTGTTTCATGCTCCAGCTTTTCTTCTTTAAGAGAGAAATTTGAAACATCTTAATAAAGGGTATGTGCACGGGAGGCTAGATAGTGCTGAGGGTGTGGTTTTTAGATATTTTGTCATTTGGATTTTTTGGTCAGGATCCTTAATGTTTTGCATCAGCTTGGGCTTTTAAATTAGATGTGAAGTAAGACTTCTTTCTACATTTTTATAGTTAATTTAGTGAAAGATGTGAAAGTGAAAGCTTGTGAAAGATGCTGGGATTGGCAGCCCCGCAGACTGAAGTCCTCTGTTCATCCACAGAACAGGTACAGCACGGGCAAGATTTACCCACCCACCCTCAGCCCTGATCTGGAGGGACCACCACTAGGGGTGGGAGGGTAATTCAGCTTCTGAGGCCCTTTCACTCCTTGGAGTCTTTGCTGAGGCGACTTACAAAGGTGACCACTGCAGTGAAATTTTTCTTAAAAAAAAAAAGTGGAAACACAAATAGGAACTAGATGGACATTTCCAGCTCATTTCTGAAAGACCTGTGAACAGCAGTCAGTAATTCTTGGACTTCTTTTTCTTATTTCAGATCCAAAAAATTAATCCAAGAATCTGATCAGCACCTGAAAGATGTAGAAAAAATTTTACAGAATGACAAACGGTATTTAGTACTGGACTGTGTGCCAGAGGAGAGGCGTAAACTGATTGTGGCATATGTTGATGACCTGGATCGCCGGGGTCCACCCCCACCACCCACAGCATCAGAGCCCACAAGACGATCAACAAAATAATTCTAAATACTCTTCCACAGGGGTATCTATTCAAAATGCTTGCATGAGCCAATTTTCAGGTTTTTACATATATGTGCATTAGTCAACCTATTGCAAAACCATCTGACAAACAGAAGGAGAAGCATTTGTGAACAGTTTCTGAACAGAACACTTTGGAAATATTTATGCTTTTCTTTGTGTGGCATGACTGACATACATACTCAAATATAGGCTGTCTCTAGTAAATCTTAAAATCTTGAAGCTAAAATTCATCCTTTTATGAGGTGTGGAAGTCAGTGACTTGGTGACGTTCTTCCTAGCAGTGTTAATACGTGCAAGAAGTAAGAGCAAAGAGCATTTGTGGCTTGAACTTGCCAGATGCAAATGCCACAGACTCCAAGAAAACCTGAGTTGGGGTTTGTTTTGTTTTGATTTTTTTTTTTAAAGCGGGTAAAAGAGAAGACACTGAAAATTGAATTTTTATCTTCCAGAGGCTACGATTATTATAATGGACAATACTTTTACCTTTGTCTCTAAAGATCATATTAGTTTTATTTGTTCACTTATGTGCTTTGATTATCCCCTCTGAATTATAGACCAAGTCTTGTTGTTTAGCCTAAGAGAAGATTTATGTAGTAATTTCTTCTCAGGTATGGAACCACGGTCATAACTAACATGTTGGCCAGAATAGAACCACTGGTTAAACATATTTTATTCACCATTAAGTGATCTTTATCAATATTCTGGATTAGACAACAAATTACCTTTCTGGGTGTTTCTTGTAAACTATACTCCTGTTTGAATGTTAAACTTTG
This sequence comes from Colobus angolensis palliatus, assembly GCF_000951035.1. Taxonomy (NCBI): domain Eukaryota; kingdom Metazoa; phylum Chordata; class Mammalia; order Primates; family Cercopithecidae; genus Colobus; species Colobus angolensis. The sequence goes on from NW_012122932.1 coordinate 652,074, forward strand.
TTGCTAAAGTTTAATTTTAAGATGTTTGAATGTTCAGTTTATGTATTTGAACTACAATAAACCAACCCTTTTTATATATCTGTATTGTATATGATTATTGCTACTTAATTTTTAAGAGCTTATTTTAACCTGATTTTTTAAAAAGCAGCAAATAGAATTTCGCACAAAGTAAGTTGACTCTAAATCTTAAGTATTGCCTAGTTTTTAAAGGTTTGAATATAATCAGTATTTGCAGTATAAAAAGGAAAGAATTTGTAGAGAATCATTTTGGTGCTCAAGTCTTTTAGCAGTGCCTTATTGCCTCACAGCAAGAAGATGCTGGGGTTTTTTTTGTTTTTGGTCCTTTGTACTGTATAATGGTTTGCGCCTTTTTGGCATTCTTTCAACATGTCGTGTGCATCACACCATGAATTGGTTCCAAATTGATATATCTAGTTTTACCTCCCGAGTTGAAAACAAATCTTTTTATTTTATCCCCTCATAGATTGCTCACTTGAGAGTGCCACATAAATAAAATGTTTAAGAAAATATATATGTTAATAGAATAATTTATTTTCCATTATCTCGTACCCACTATGATTGTAACAAATCCTGGAAAGAAGGAATACCAACAGATCTGTGTTTGTATGTTGTGTGTATAGTCACAGACACACACATTCACATTCAGGTTATATAGTTCTTAGCTTAAATCTATTAAGTGTCATAGAAATTTTGTGAACTCTGTGTGTAGGAACCTGGCATTGATCAGACTAAGGTCTTCAGCTATAAAGTTGATAAACAGGATATGTTTTTTCTTTTAATTCGTACAAAGGATCTTATTGTCTCCTAGGCTGGAGTGCAGTGGTGCCATCATAGCTCACTGTAACTTTGAACTCCTGGTTTCAGTGATCCTTCTGAGTAGCTGAGACTGCAGGAATGCATTACTGCATTACCATGTCTGGCTTTTTTTTTTTTTTTTTTTAAAGAAATGGTTTCACTCTGTTGCCCAGGCTGGTCTCAAACTCCCGGCCTCGAGCCATTCTCCCACCTCGGCCATCCGAAGTGCTAGGATTACAGGCGTCAACCACCACACCTGGCCTTCTTTTGTTTCCTTTTTTCTCTTTCTTTGAAGTTCATTTTATAAGTTCATTGAGTGATTTTTAAGTACTCTGAGGAATGAAACTGAAGTGCTTGCCAAGAGGAGCACAACTGTAATGTAGTATGTAGAAATAGGACTGTCTCACAAGGGTAAAGTTTCCAGAATGCCTTATTTTGTTATTCTGAATTCCACATAGTATTGTTTGTCCACTTACTACATTGTTTCTCATAGTAGAGAAGTGAGAAGAAAACAGTTTGGTGATATCTCTTCTAATTTCCTACTTTTGTCTTAAAAGTATCTGGGTTTGAGTGGATAAGACACAAATCAAACTTCTCTAAGCAGATTTTTTAAGGGATCAAGTCAGGACTGACTTTGTGTATCAGGTTCTTAATGAAAGGTTCATTGTGATTACTGTTTGTTCCAGTATCTGCATCTTGATTTGGTGCTTGTTAGCAAACTCTGAAAATAAGTTCATTCTGAGACATGTTCCAGTGTTAAGGTCAAACAGCTCCATAAAGCTCCATTGTTCCTAATAATGATTTTGGAATGATAATTCAAGACAAAGACAGCTTTAAATCTCCAGAAACTATCTGAAGTAAAACATAATTATTTTTATTTCTTTACAAGTTTAAAGTGTCAAACCCTAGAAGCTTACATCCTAAATTTACTCCATATAATGAACATAAAAACTATTAATTCAAATAATCACAGACAATGATAATCCTTTCTGTAACTACCATATCACAAAACAATATTTTGGATTCTTGGGTTAAATTTTACTATATTTGAATACATGAGCTTTACATGAAATTTGTATTGAAGGAAGTAAAAAGAATATAGCCCTACCTCCTGTGTTAAAAAGCAAACTATGACCACTTATGAAAAAGCAAAGAATCCGGAAACCCATACACAACATAAAAAACAACATCTTTTTTTTTTTTCCATAACATATTCTTTATATTTCAGATTCTGCATTGCTTGGTTTGCCCTAAAGGCATTTTTTCTGTTCTGAGGGAACCTTTCAGTGAAAATACCCAAGTTCCATAACAAAGTAATCAAGCATCATGGACGAATGTCATTATACTTAAAAGGGGAAGAAATGTATCATAATCATGTTTTACTGGGTATGTTTTACCTTGCTATAAAATGAATGGTTATTGCCTATTACTCAAATTTTACCATATGTCTGGGTACACAGTTTTACTGCTTTTCTTTCTGCATTGTCCTTATGCTTTGTATTCTTAACCAAATTCTGTCTTGTGTTTGTTGGATTTTCTCTTTTTGACATCAATCTCTTTCTCAGGTTGCTCGATTATTTTTATAACTTAGAAATCCTATAGTATTTTAAAAGTTGAGTAGGGTTGAAGTTCAACGTTACGGGTGAGGGTAAGTTTAGTACCATTAACAAGAAAGATCACCATCTCCATCTTCTATTTATATTTGAGGAGTAATCTATACCTATATTATTAACCATGGTTTATCTTGGGAGAAAGGAGATATTAAGAGGAACACATTTTCTGCTTATAGAAAAATAACTGTCCCACATTTTGGAAGTGAAGAGAGGGCATTTTTAAAGTACTTTTTTTCCCCCATATCAGACTATTGAAAGTCATTGGAAAGCTGCTAAAATTCTCAGAAACTGAAGACTCATTCAGGTAGCTTTAAAAAGTTCACTGAAGCAGGCTTTAGTATAAGTTGGAATTTATTTAAACTTAGCTAGAACCAGCCATGGGTTGAAATTAGTCCAGAATTGGAATAAGGTGCTGTTTCTTTTTCTTTGACCTTCAGTCATGAACATTATGATACGGACTTTTCATCAAGTAAATTAACATTTATTAAGTAAATGAAAATAACTCATTAAAATTTATCATTAATGTGTTAAAAATCTCAAGTGAAAGTAGATTTTGAGCTTTGGTTATGTGAAATACAGTTTGGTAGGTAAAATTAGGACTAGCAGGTCCAGGATTAAACTGAAGGTAGAGAGGCTCAGCTTTGACAGAACCTCTACTCCAGGCTCCAGCCCGTCCACTACAGGGCTGGTCCTAGGGGGTACCATTGTGAACAAATGACAGAATAGCTGGGCGATCTAATCACTTTGACAGCAACATCTTTACACAACACTTAAATTGTTTGGGAAGCCAGGTTCTAATTCTGAAACATAATTATTACTTCTAACATGGTTCTCTACTTACCACATTGCACATTTGGAGAGTGTAGATTGTGAAATATTTTTGTAATGCCTAATGGTAATAATTGTATTACAGTTTGTAAAGTCAGCAATATTGATAAGCAGCAGTACAAGTAAATACAATAATCACAATTTGTTTTGCTTTGAAACTTAAATCTATTTAACACCTTCCCCTGTCTCTTGATCTTCATGTTCCCAGGGGATAGGGTCATTGTCCTGTACAGAAGGGACTGTGTCCCTCTCATGCCAAAACTGCTCTACCTCAGGAAGGACGGGAATCTCTGCCTTCTCAGTTTTCCCTTTGCCATAGGAGGGAGAGCTGGGTTTCTCTTTTTCTGGTATGGATGCTGGGGATTCTGGAGATGGAACCTTGTCAGGAAGACCCTCTGAGTTGCCAGCTGGTGTGTCCTGAGACTCTGAGATAGTTGGAGGTTTTTTGGTTATCATCCATTTCCATACACCTTTCAAGCCTTCCCTGAACTCCTCTGACATCACAAGAAAAATAAGAGGATTTGCTGAAGAGATGGAAAACATCAGGACTTGAGACAGGGCTATGAAACCTTGTGGTGGGGCTGGGCCTGCAGCCTTCAGATGCCACACCCACAGCCAAGCTACCCACTCGGGGAGCCACAGGAGAGCAGAGGTGATGGCGATGCTCAGCAGCATCACTGTGACTTGCTTTGAGCGTATCTGGTTTCTAAGATTTTGAGTCTTAGTTCCTCGTTTTTTACATTGGTCATAAGCTCTCCAGAAATAAAAGCTTGCAAAAAGTAATGGAAGGCCAAATGCCAGGAGTGGGTAGAGCTTACCAAACATCGACATAAACTCTTCAGCCACAGCTGGTACATCCACGAGGCACATTTCCACACCTTCATGATGCCTGATGGTGCTAAAGAACCATTCTGGCAGGGGTAACAGGCTGGCCACAGTCCAGATGGCCACCAGCACTGACCAGATGGTGTGGTTGTGGATACTCACTTGCTTGGCCGGGTCACTTGCATACATGAAGCATATTTTGGCCACCACAACGATTGTCAGGCTCTTGGCTGCCATGCATGTGTGGATAAACCAGTCAGAGGACTTGCAGACAAACCAGCCTAGATCCCAAACACTTTTGGAGTATGCTGTAGCTCGGACAGGTGCAGAAAACAGCAGGAGAGAGAGATCAGCCAGGCTGAGATTCAGAATCAGGGAGTGGATCATGGATGGCTTTCCTTTCCAAGCATTGTGAAGGAGGATGCCAATCACACACAGGTTTCCCACGAAGCCCACCAGACAGACAGCCACCAAGAGAGCCGGGATGATGGTTCTCCAGTCCTGGGAATCAGAGGGCATGTACCCTCCGGCAAAGTGGAGATGAGCAAAGGATACATTCATGCTGCTGGAGTTAGAGTCTGCAAAGGCAGCTGCCAGCATCACTCTTTTTACAGCTTCTTACAGAAGTTAGCTTCTTATTTAGGTTTGTCTTCCTGCCTGGGCTCTTTTGCATAGGAAATAAGTACTGCGTCGTCAGTGTCAAATGACACCTCTGGATCCTCCCCTTACTTATTTCCTGAGAGCAGAATGTGGAAGGAGGCTGGCTGTTAAGCTCTTCTCTGCTGCATACAATATACTTGTGACTGTACTGACTGTCAGATAGCAGGACCACATGGCTGCTGCTCATTAGCAAGTCTAATACCAAATCGTCAGCCCTGTGGAGTAATACAAATATACCCATAAATGATGAATGAAGAGAACATACATGTAAGTGGTGTATGTTCCTTGGGGGTCACTAGAGCCAGTCAAGGCAATTATTTTCAACCAGCTGTTCCTAAAATCTTGACTACAGTCTGTAGTTCAGTGAACACTACGTCTGAACCAAGTTCTTTGAACTTCACCTGATGGCCTGATCCAGTGGGTCTGGAGTAGGACCCTCAAAATCATTTCTAACAAGTTCCCATGAGACTGATGCTGCAGGGTGGGAGACCACACTTTGAGAACCACTGTTTTAAACTGAGAACTAAAGCTTCCCCCACCCACTCTGCAGAGATGAGCTTCCTCTTCTTTTCCCCAACCCTTACAATCACCTCAGTCCCATCAACAGCTGGCTGAGATCAAACACAGCTGGAGAATGAAAACAAGTTAGAAGTCCTATTAAAAAAAAATCTAATTATGGATGACTCTCAGTTTATTATGAGTTTTTAGAGGTAATTTTAGAGCTCCAAATTAGAACCGCTTTGCATACTAATAAGACTTTTCAACAAGTGATGGTGATGAAGGCAACTGCATGACGAATTAAGCTGCTTTTCAGAGAGCATTCCTAGAGGATTTGCCATGACAAGAGAAATGAAAGAAAAATCAAATCTATGTGGAAGACATTTAAGATTTTTAAAAAATTATATTTTAAAGTTGGTAAAAAAAATTTTGGGTTGGGCACACTGTAATTTGGGTTGGCCAAATTCTGTAATCCCAGAATTTAGGGAGGTGGAGGCGGGAGGATTGCTTAAGGCCAGAAGTTCGAGACCAGACTGGGCAACAAAGTGAGATCCCTGCCCCCACCTCTAACAAACAAACAACAAATAAGCCAGGCATGATGGCGTACACACTCTGTCTAGAGACAGAGTGATCCTCTGTCTCTAGAAATAAAAAATTCTCAGATAAGATGATGTGGTAGAACTAGCCCTGAAAATTTAAAATAAGCAATGGATACTCTGGGGGGATTAGAGGAGCTCGAAATGTTCAGAGAACGGTGTTTGGGGATTGATATGAAGATACATGCTACATTGAGTGTGGCTAGTCAGAAAAGCTAAAGCATGATATACAGGAGAGTATGCTGCTGCATTCAGACCTCTGGATTCTGGTACTGTGCTTTCACCAGTTTTTCCCAACTAAGGAAGGGTCTAACGTTTTAAAATTCTTCAGTGTCCTAGAACTCAATAAATAAGTGCCGATCAGTATAGCTATTGGGACAGTGGTCAGTGGTGCTGGATTTCTTCGTTTAAATTTCTATTTCCTTTTGCTTTCCTTTTTACCTCTGGGAAGTAGTTGTTCCTATAGAACAGTAAATTGGGGCAACACCTTATTCCAGCAAGGCACAGTAACTCCCAGTAACTAGTTAAGGATGAAATATCCTTAAGTCTCAACAAGCATCACTTTTGGATGTGAAGAGGCCCACACCGTCTTACAGGGAAGAAAATGGGGGAGGGAGCAGAGTAACGTTTTGCAGATTAAAGACTATGAGGCAGGTAGTTCCACTTGATGTATGTGGAAGAGATTCATTCAGAACCAAGAAATAAATATACTACTACACATTGTGGCTTATATATTCAAGATGATGATATTCAAGGCTCCCGAAGCGGTATAAGACAAAAAGCTAAATGGGTTCAAGCCACCTTTAATACCATAGAAATGTGGTTCTTAATAGACAATTGAGGGAAACTAAAGACTGTCATATGGTACTTCCCAAATCCATTGGTACTGACTCAGGGAAGCATCTCCTGGTGCTCCAGCTAGAGACAAACTGGACTGAATGAGAATGAACTTTCTTCACTCTTTTGGGGGAAATTTATTTTAACTTTTTATTTAAAAATAATTGCTGCTGGGCACGGTGGCTCACACGTGTAATCCCAGCACTTTGGGAGGCCAAGGCGGGTGGATCACCTGAGGTCAGGAGTTCGAGACCAGCCTGGCCAACATAGTGAAACCCCGTCTCTACTAAAAAATACAAAAATTAGCCAGGTGCGGTGGCGCACATGCCTGTAGTCTCAGCTACTTGGGAGGCTGAGGCGGGAGAATCACTTGAACCTGGGAGGCGGAGGTTGCAGTGAGCCAAGATGGTCCCACTGCATTCCAGCCTGGGTGACAGACAGAGACTCTGTCTCAAAAAATAGAAAAATAATAATTGCAAATGTATAGAAAAAAATGCAAGAGAGCACAAAGAATTTCCCTATATACTTCATCTGAGTTCACCGATTAATTATTTATTGATACAGAGTCTTACTTTGTCGCCCAGGCTGGAGTGCAGTAGCGCAGTCTTGGCTCACTGCAGCGTTTGCCTCATGGGTTCAAGCGATCCTCCCACCTCAGCCCCCTTAGTAGCTGGGACTGGAAGTGTGCAACACACCATGCCTGGCTATTTTTTTTTTTTTTTTTTTTGTATTTTTAGTAGAGACAGGGTTTCATCATGTTGGCCAGGCTGGTCTCAAATTCCTGACCTCAAGTGATCTGCCTGCCTCAGACTACCAAAGTGCTGGAATTACAGGCATGAGCCACTGCACCAGCCCAGGTTCACCAATTATTAATATTTTGCCACATTTGCTTTTTTTCCCTTCTCTCTTTGTATATACACATATAAATGTCCATACACACATATATAAATATGTATTATAATTTTCTGAATGATTTGAGAATTACAAATAAGTTTTCTTCCTAGATTATCATTAACCACAATAATCAAAGTGAGATTATGTGCTTGTAGCAAAAAGGAATTCTCGCCCGCGGCAATCCTCATTACTCCATTTGCCTTAGTCCATGCAGGGTGCTATAACAAAATCCTGTAAACTGGTGGCTTAAACAACAGAAGCTTATTCCTCACAGTTCTGGAGCCTGGGAAGTCCAAGATCAAGGCACTGGCAGATTTGTTGTCTGCTACTTCCTGCTTCATAGATTGTCATGTTTTCCTTGTGTCTTCACAGGGTAGAAGGGGTGAAGGGGTGCTCTCTTGCGTTTCTTTTATAAGAGCACTAGTCCCAATTAATGAGGGCTCTGTCCTTATGACCTAATTACCCACCAAGGGTCCCACCTCCTGATACCATCACCCTTGGGCTGAAAATTTCAACATGTGCTTTTGGAGGGCACATAAAGATTCAGACCATACTATCCAAGTTTCACATTTTACTCTGAATATTAGCACTTGTACATCTGAGTATCTGATGGATGTTATATGTGGCTTGTATCTACATTTTCTTCATTTTAAAATTATTTCCATATAAAGGATAAATGTAATTAGCAAACATAAAAGAAGTCTTTATTTGCATTATAAGTGGAAGTTATTTGAATCTTTGTTTACAGCATAGTCACTTAAAATATAGAATTCAGTTGTAGGTGTGGTGAACATTTGTCAGGTTTTCTTATTTTTATTTATTTTGGGGAAGTGCCTAGTATCTGAACCTCTCCTGTTGGATAGAAGGGATTCTGAGGAGAAATGATATGGATGGGGTGGATAGAGCAGAACAATTAAAAACAATTGAGAGTTATTTGAAATGGAAACTGGAAACAACCTCATCCCCCCAAAATGCTGGAAACAACCCAAATGTTTATCAGCTGGTGAATGGATAAACAAGTGGCTACGTTCATACCATGGAATGTTATTCAGCGATAAAAAGGAATGATAAATTCTACAATATGGATTAACAAAAGCACTATGCTAAATAAAAACACCCAGACAAAAACAACAACAACAAAAAACAAACAAACAAAAAAATACGGTAAGATTCCATTAACAGGAAATGTCCAGAAAAGGCAAATCTATAGAAACAGGAAGTAGAATAGTGGTTCCCTGGGTCCCGAGGTTGGAAAGGGGAGTGACTGCAAATTGGGACAGAGGATATGTTTGGGGTGATGAAAATGTATGATTGCATTTTATGGTATGCAAATTATACCTCAATAAAGCTATTTTCAAGAAAGGAGTTATTTGGGATGGAGAAAAGGTAAAGAGCAGATTTCCCTGCTCTTGAAATGCTGAGTAGCCTCCAGCTGAATGGATATTCTTTTCTGAGACTTTTTAATTTATTTTTATTTTTATTTTTTCTGAGGGCTCTGTCGCCCAGGCTGGAGGGCAGTGGCACGATCTCAGCTCACTGCAACCTCAGCCTCTTGAGTAGCTGGGTCTACAGGTGCCCGCCACCATGCCTGGCTAATTTTTTTTTGTATTTTTAATAGAGATGGGGTTTCACCATGTTGACCAGGCTGATCTCAAATTCTGGCCAAAAGCAATCCGCCCACCTCGGCCTCCCAAAGTGCTGGGATTACAGGCATGAGCCACAGCAGCCTATTCTGACTGATGGAAAAAAATAGTTTATGAAGAAAGAGACTGTGGTCTAGAGGGACCAAGTGAAAGGACAGTGCTGGGTGAGAAAGGGTACGAGGGGAGCAGGAGAAAGGGAGATTCAGAATGTTGAGACATAAAATTTGTTGGGTCCCTCTGATGCCTAGTGTCCCTGGCTTGAAATGGTCTTTCAGACGAGCCTTCTCTAATTCCACACTTAAGCTAAGTGTGGCTGTAGCCACAAAGCAGCTGCCAACCCCAAATGCCCCAGCTGTGTCCCTTTCCTGACACACATACCACTCATAATGATGTTGCCAGGAGGTAGGCTCTGGACATTGAGAAGCAGTCATCAAACAACTGAACATCTGGGCTGTAGGCATACACACACACACACACACACACACACACACACACACACACACACAATTCTGCTTTATATGCAAGTTACAGGGGACCTCAGCCAGCTTGATCTTCAAAAGAACCCAGAAAAAGCAAGTTTGTGGCCAGACTTTTAAGTGGCTTCTGGTCAAAACAGGGCTAAGACTGACCTCTTACTAGGGCTGGGCAAAGTTTATCCTGTAGCTTATTTCCAGAGAAGGGGTAATAACAATGGCAGTCATATACTGAGTGAGTCATAAGCTCCACCTTCTGAGCTGAGCATTCCAGGCACTTGGATCTTCATGACAACTCCTGGAGATGGGTACGATGACCCTTATTTACAGGTGATGACATGGAAGCATAGAGAAATGCAGTGTCTTGCCTGTGGGTCTGTAGATCACACAGGTAGTAGATGATAGAGTTGGGATGGAAACTTCCGGAAGTCTGACACCAGAGCTGTTCTCCCAGGGGTTTCCATCCCAACTCTGTCATTTACTACCTGTGTGATCTCTTCCATGATCCTGCTGCACCAAAGAAGCTGTGGGCAGTACTGTTCTTTAAGCAGTGCAGTTCTCAAGTTAGTATAGTTTAGTTCAACAAGCATTTATTGAGCCTTTGACACTGAGAATATAAAGTGCATGTACCTCCTTTCTTAACGTGAATGCTTCCTGAGCTATTTTCTCTGTGCCAGGCACGATGCTAGACTCTGGGAGCCCAGGATCATAAAGGGTCCCTTTATTTGAGGAGCTACAATCTAGTGGGAGAGATGAATAAACAAATAAGACATTTCAATGACAGTTAAATTGTCATTGAAGAGTACTGGCTGCTGTGGATGCCTGGAAGAGGGATGCCTGGTCTAAACCAGGGGCTGGGTCTGGTGGAGGGGTCAGGCAAGGGCTCCGTGTTAGAAAAGATACCTAAGCTGAGACCCTAGTCATGCACCCACTTATTCATCTCTGCGAGAGCCTTTTGAAGCTTATTGTTGTGTACTCAGTACCCCTGTATTAGACGCACCAGAAAACAGCTATTGCTTATCAGAGAAGTTAGCGTTGTTTATTTCAGGGCTTTGAGAGTTAACATCTTTTTCTACCCATAAGTTTTCAGGCTCTGAACATGGCAGGTGAAGCTCCTGGTGAAATAGAGTGGATTCAGCTGGGCTTCACCAACCAGCTGCAGTTGGCTAGCAGGCCTAAGTGTTTGAAGAGCGTACCTCAGTTCCCTCTGTGGACGCTGCGCGAGTGAGCCCTCAACTTTGCAGTTCTGCACCAGTTTTACTCCTACACGCAATGTTGAAAAGGCCATAATATACAGTTAGTGTTTCTTTCTTTTCAGACTGCTTTGCTTTGCTGAGGCTTCCTTTCTCTAGTCCCCAGGTTGTGCTCCTTTTCGGACTACAGTTACTTTGTTTTTGCGGAGTATCTTTGGCTGTGGGACCTTCCTGAGTGACATGTGCAGGATTTAGTGTCTGGTGTCCTGGAGTGCTGTTCCAGAATACAGGTGCAAGCCAAGTGATATTCATCTCTAAGGTAAGTGTCTGCATAGGTATGGCTGGGTCTGAGTGGCTACTCCTACAAGAGACCCCCTTCCTACTTTTGCTGTTGGTTATGTAGCCCTGAAGTCCTGCTGTAGGAAAGATGATGGAAGAAGATTGATTGTGCTGTTAGTTACACGGTGGTCAAGTCTGGAGATGTAGATTATAATTTTATCATGTTATTTAATTGATAAGCCATTTATTATTGATTTGCTTATGTTTTCCGACTTGATGGTTACCCTGTATATTCTAAATTCCACAGAACTGGGTTTGTGAGAGCCAGGTACTTGGAGTTGGGAGATCTGAACCCTATTTCCAAGCAATGAGACTGTTAAATCAGAAAGAGTCTCTTTTGAATGATCTGCGTCAAACTTTTATATTCCACATGTGGAGACAGATGCTCTGAACGTGAGAGTAACTTGTCCTGTGTCAGCAAGGCACAAGCTGGCGTCCGGGAATCCCAGCGGCCGGGCGGATGTATCTTCCTCTCTACCTTGTCTTGCACTTTTTTCTGCCAGGTGGTTTTTTTTTTTTTGGGGGGGGGGACGGGGGGAGTCTACGTTAATAACTGCTCATTTAAACTTTATGGAGAACAAAATTTGGACATAGATGAGATGGCTCTTTGGAAAGCAAAAAGATGGTAAGAACATGAGATGATTGTATTGTGTCAGCTTAGGTAGAACTTTATTTTCTTGAAAAAACCCTTCATAGTCATATCCAAACACAACTGTGGTTGATATTTTGATGCACTGCTTTCTTTTAGCTCCCCCTTTTCATCCCAAGAGTTTTTAAAGTTGTTGTAATAAAATAATAATTGCAGTTATGATTTTTGTTACAATGCAATGAGGGGCCCTAGTCAGCCAAAAAGACCCTAGAGAGCTAGTGGGGATTGATTTCCTCCACCATGAAGATGACATGGTTCCCTAAAAAGGAGTACATTGTTTTAAAAGAACAGAGACTTTTCAGCAAGTAAAGCGCTAAGATAGGGGCCCAGGCTGGCTAAAATCTACTTTAGACATAATAAGCCCATCCCCGGCTACAGGTGTTTTGTTTTTGTAGAGTATTGCCTGCTTTAAGTTCTTACTAAATGATGGGTTCTATTATTTAGGGAAAAACGTAGTTGTTAAAAAAAATCAAAATCCCATTGTCATGACAACCTTGTACATTGAATTTTGTCATGTTCTTTTGTTTGAAAAAACAGCTTTATTGTGATATAATTCATATACCACACAATTTACCCATTTAAAGTGTACAATTCAGGGTTTTTGGTATATTACTCTTTTCATACCTTGCCCACCTTGAGGGGCCAGTGTGCTTGTGATGGATGCTCTCTTCAGCACCAACGAGAGCAGTTTCCATGACTACAGAATCTAGCAGGTGGAATGGCATCTTCACACATATTGGAGATATCCTAGGGCCAGATGAGCTGGGGAAGGAATGTGCAGTATTCCAGTTCCAACTCTAACTTCCTAGCTTGGCGGCATGTTAAGAAAGGAGATCCATTGCCTTCCTTGGGCCCCCAAACTTGCCTGCCTTAAGTGCAAAAATGCTTCTGAAAAGAGAGCATCTCTGTGAAGGGGAGTAATAGTAAAACAGGATTTTAGGTGTCATGTGAGGAGCCGATGAGAATTGGTAGACCAGTGAGTCTTAGTCTTTGGTAGAAATATCTGGAGTGTTGGTTAGTCTGACAGTCTCCTCTAAAGATAAATGTCCAAACTGAAGAACTCTTCAATCATTCAACAAGAATCTATGAAGCCATTCTAGAAGTTATGGGAAAATCAAAGATGTGGGACTAAGGTCCTGTCAAGTCTTCAAAGCCACTCTGCGGAGAGAGGATGGGCTTTGGTGAAATTGTCATCTGTCATGTTGCATAGGAGGATATGGTTAGAAATGTTGTAAAGCAAGTACCAAATTCATGTCATGGGCCAGAGGTGTTCTTTCTTTAATTGTGAAAAAAATATTTTCAGATCACATCTCAGGCAAAAGTCCAGTGTCTGCAATATATAAAAGGAGAGCTATATAGTTTGAAGCAAGCATTGGAGTGGAATCATGATCCCATTTTCCAAAGCTTCCTCACTTACTGTTGTGGCCCTTGAGGAACCTCCCTGAAATGAATTAATATTAACATTTATGAATCACTGATAGAGTCTAGAAAGAGGTTTAAAAGCTCAGAAGCAGGAGTTTATCAATTGGTCAGGGAAGGCTACATGGGAAAGGTGAGATGTGATACCTCCCAGATATCTCTCTGCATATTTTCAAATACATTTTATATATATAACATAATTTTGAAAAGATCCTATTAGATGCCATTGAAAATTTGATTTTCTTCTTATGTCATAAATAACTTTCTGTGTTATCAGTATAGATCTACATCTTTCAAATGGCTGTTGAGAATTCTTTTTTATGAGGGACAGAGTATAGGCTGGGGAAGAAGGGGCGTGCTTTAGGATCTCATGTCTGCTCAGAACCAGCCTTAGCAATTATTTTTTCAGAAGAACTATCCTTGCACGTAAACACCAAATGACACTGGAGATCATTCAACTCGCTTTAAAACTTGCTATAGCTTTTGCATTTTCTACGTATGTGGACACAGGAGCTACATGGAGAGTTGAAACATGTTCAGGCTTTATTTGCATAATCTAGTTCAAGCTCTTTTCTTACCCAGTCTTGAGCAAATGATAAATACGACAGCATCTACTTTTGGGCAAGGAACTGTCAGTAGATCTTCAGCAGTCTCTTAAAATTATTGTTGCTGGCTTTTTTTTCTTTGTGTTGAGAATACCAAGAAAAAAAAAAAAGTATGTGAATGGATATGTTAATTATTTTGATAGTGGTAACCATCTCACAATGTATAATATATGTATAGTCTGGTTTCTGTATCCATGGGTTCCTTGTATGTAGATTGAACTAACCACGGGTTGAAAATATAAAAAAGAAAACTTGTCTATACTGAACATGTACAGACTTTTTGTCAGTATTCCCTAAATAATACAGTATAACAACTATTTACATAGTATTTACATTGCATTGGTGATTACAAGTAATCTATAGATGCTTTGAAGTATATGGGAGGATGTGCATAAGTTGTATATAAATACTATTAGGTTGGCACTTTTGCACCAACCTAATATATACCATTTTATATCAGGGACTTGAGCATCCTCAGATTTTGGTATCTGAGGGAGGTCCTGGAACCAATCCCCAGCAGACACTTAGGGATGGATGTATATTAAAACATTACTTTGTACACTTTGAATAGATATAATTTTTGTCAATTACACCTTCATAGAACTAAAAGCAAAGATTTAAAAATTATTATTAATGTAGTTCAAATAGTGATCATAAATAACCTGCCCTTAAGGAGGGCTTACTAAGTACGAGGTCCTTTGTATACCATTCACACAAACTCTAGGATTTAAACACTTTCACTGTGTCCATCTTCCAGATGAAAAGAAGTAAATGCAGTAACTGATTCTAAGTCATGAGGCCTGTAAGTGATAGTCCTGGAATTTAATCCCAGGCAGTCTAGTTTTGGCATTTAAAGCACTAACTTGTCTCTAAAATAGGATTTCTTCCTGCTAAGTGTAATACTACCGAATGAGTTATCCAAGGGAGGTACGAGATCAGCTGCTGCTGAGTGGTAGAAATGTATATAAGAGGATGCTGTCTGCATTTCTCATACAGAGTGGTTATTTCACTGGTTGTACTGACTCAAACCCAGACAACTCATTTGAGTCTTTTCTCATCCGCAGCCTTATTTACTGTAAAAATAGTAGTTTGGGGCCAGGTGCTGTGGCTCACGCCTTTAATCCCAGCACTTTGGGAGGCCAAGGCAGGTGGATCATGAGATCAGGAGATCAAGACCATCCTGGCCAACATGGTAAAACCCTGTCTCTACTAAAAATACAAAAATTAGTCGGGCGTGGTGGCATGTGCCTGTAATCCCAGCTACTCGGGAGCCTGAGGCAGGAGAATCACTTGAACCTGGGAGTTGGAGGTTGCACTAAGCCAAGATTACACCACTGCACTCCAGCCTGGCGACGGAGCGAGACTCTCTCTCAAAAACAAAAAACAAAACAAAAATAGTAGTTTGGTAAATAATCTTCCATAGATCTCTTTTTAAGAAAACTTTTTTTGAGATGGAGTCTCACTCTGTTGCCCAGGCTGGAGTGCAGTGGCATGATCTCGGCTCACTGCAATCTCCACCTTCTGGGTTCAAGTGATTCTCATGCCTCAGCCTCCAAGTAGCAGGGATAACAGGCATGTGCCACCACACAGCTAATTTTTTATTTTTAGTACAGGCAGGGTTTTTGGCATGTTAGCCAGGCTGGTCTGGAACTCCTGGGCTCAATTGTCCTCTTTGGTTTCCCTAAGGGCTGAGATTACAAGTGTGAGCTACCACACCTGGCCTAGATACCTTTCTGCATGCTTATAAATACATTATTATATACATGTATATATTTTTTGAATGAGAGTCTACTAAATTTCATTGTAAATTTGTTTTTACAAGCAGCCTTGCTTCTTTTCATTAAGTTCCACCCTTCCTTGCTTGGAATAAATGGACCAAGGAAGCTATTTTAATCAACTTTTAAGTGATTCAGTGAAAAAATTTGGTTTTCAAGCTTGTTGTAAAATTTTTATATATTTAGTTCTTCAACTGTTTATAGTGGAATTACAGCAAAATCTGAATTTAATTAAGATGTAAAGAGATAGGGCAGTGTGAAAAGCATTTTGCTTCTTCTTTTGATCTAAAAAAAATTTTCAAAATGCCCTAGTTCACTTTACTTAGTTATCTTTCTTTAACCTATTGAATACCCCCTGCTGTAGGGTCATCATTCTGAAGATGACGGTCACCTTACAGGTTATGCAGGGGAGCTTCGATGCCAGTTCATGCCTGTAACTTGTGTGTAGTAGTTGTGTAACTTGCGTACAGTAGCTATGGCTACCATAACAAAGTGACACAAATTGGGTGGCTTAGGAAACAAACACATCGTCTCACAGTTCTGGAGGCTAAAGTTCAAGATGAAGGTGTCAAAAGTTCGGTTCTCTCGGAGAGCTGTGGGGGTGTGCCTGCTCCATGCCTCCCGTCTAGCTTCTGGGTGTTGCTGGCAATCTTTGGTGCTCCCTGGCTTGTAGATGCATCACCCCAATCTCCACTTTAATCTTTACATGAAAGCAAGATTTTACTTTACATGGCATTCTCGCTGTTTCCAAATTTCCCATTTTTATAAGAATCCAATTATATGGGACTAGGATCCACCGAGTGACCTCATTTTAACTTGATCCCCTCTGTAAACACCGTATCTTCAAATAAGGTCACATTCTGAGATATTGGGAGTTAGGACTTCAACATAGGAATTTTTAGGGGAATGTAATTTGATCTACAACATTGTGTTTTAGAATGAAGCTGAGTCACCTAGTGATGTCCCTGTTTCTCGTAAAAGGCAAGTCAAGGCAGGGAGAGAGGGAAGATATTTGATAAATCAGGTAAATCAAGGTTTTCGATTTTTCTATTATTAACATAGTGGAAGCAATGGAAGTCTGAGGTAGGGCTCACAAACAGTACATAATCTATACAGATAAAAGGAAGCCATTGATTGTATGAGGTAGTGTAGTTGAAGATGTCTGCAAACTTGCAAGTGTCAGACACACGCACGATTAATGACTGCCAATGTGTTTGTGCATTTGCAAGGAATATGACAAAAATACCATGAATGAAACCAGGGGTCCATTCAACCCGAAATCCTTGTCAGTGCTCATACAGTATGTATAACTTTGCATTCTTATTTTTATTTTCTTCGTTTCTATTCATTTAAAAGAATGTGTTTATGTAATTGTACAATTCCACAACTCTACTGAGATACTGCTGCCAAGTCTGAACTGTTGTAGTGGGCACTGCCCCCTTGTGGTAACTGAAAATGCTGATTGTTCAGCGATGGAGAAAAACTGAATTTGGTGTTTGGAGGGCAGTTTGTGGTCTCAGTGAGTAGCATATAAAAGTAGAGGTTGAGAGAAAGCTAGGGACTATTGTTGAATGGGACATGGAAGGAGCTACTGAAAATATTTTTAATTAGCATAAGCATATTTGAGTGTTATAGGCAGAGGAAAATGAACACATAGATAAAAAATGGTTCACGATGCCTGTGAGAGAGGAGGTGTACAACCCTCTACTAAATTGTGGTTTCAGTACCAGTGGCATCGGCACAGCTTGGGCACTTGCTAGAAATGCAGAATCCCAGGCCCCACCTGAGACCTACTGAATCAGAATCTGAATTAAACTTCAAATGATTCATCCCATGGTGAAGTGTGAGATTCCCTGGTGTACAGCATAGCAGAAGTGTTTGGCACATGGACCTTAGACTTACTAGGTTGGAATCCCAGCTCTGCCACTAACTAGAGTGTGAATTTGGGAAGTTACATTTTTGGGCCTCAGTTTCCTCAACTACAACTGAGGAATGATATTAATACATTTCTCATGGGATTCTTGTAAGGTCACCACCACCACTACCGTCACCATCATCGCTAATGTTTGATGAGGGTTTACCACATTTCAGGCAATGTTGAAGCACCTTTCATGAATTCATTAGTGAGATTGTGAAGGATAAACACCTGTCAGATGGTACGTGCTCATCAAATGTTAAAAACGGATATTTTTGAAACAGGAGACAGGGAAATACTGAGTAGAAGAGGGCGGTTCTCCGGAAAATGCCCCACTCTCAAGCCTAGAAACCTGCAGCCTTAATGGGAACAGGCATTCCTGCTTTTTGTGCCCAAAAGTTGCCTTTTGACCTGCCAAGTCCCACCCCATCCTGTACCCATATAAACCCCAAACCCCAGGCTCCACAAACAGATGAGGAGAGGAACAGGAGAATGGCAGAACACCATGGCAGAGAGAAGAGAAGCAATGTCTGAACACTGAGAGGAGTTTGGCTGGGGATGGTCAGAGAGGAGATCAGCCGCTGGATGGCCAAACTCCAGGGGAAGATCATCTTCCCACTCCATACCCCTTCTAGTTCCCCATCCATCCCACTGACAGCCACCTCCACCATTCAGTAAAACCCCCACATTCATCCTGCAAGTCCCTGTGTGACCTGATTCTTCCTGGGTGCCAGACAAAGACCTGGGTACCAAGAGAGCACTGAGCTGTTTAACACTTAAGCCGTCCATGGATGGCGAGGCTAAACTGTAACAAATGCCAGGCCCACTTGGGCTTTGGGAGTTGCAGTCACCCACCCTTAGATGCTACCAAGGGGCCAGAGCCCAGGGGCACTCACTCTGGCTCCTGCACCTGCATATCTGTGTGCTTCCCCTCCTGTAAGGGGTTTGAGCCCACAAGCCACACCCCTGTCACACGTCCTGTGAGAGGGGTCGGGGAGCTCTCCTGTTTCACTTTTGGTTATTATAATCACTATAAAGCATGGTCTTTGAGCAAGTAAATTGGAATGGACTATCTCAACTGAGGAACTAAAGACTGTGGCTTTGGGAAGTGGAGGTGGGATGTTGAGGCCTGTTGGGAGTAGTAGTTTTGAGGGCTGAATTCTGAACCCTGGACCCATTCTTTGGATTACTGATTATTGCAGAAAGGATGCTTTCTAATGAAATCAGTTTTCAGCTTGCTTAATCTAGTAAAGAACAAGAAAACTGTTTAAAGTTGTGGTTCTCACATATTTTGGCCTTTGGACCCCTTTATACTCTTAAAAATTATTGAGGATCCCGAAGAACTTTTGTTTATGTGGGTTGCATCTATTAACATTTACCTCATTAGAACCTAAAGTTGAGAAAAATTTAAAATATTAATTGATTTTAAAACAATAGTAATGAATCCATTATGTGTTAATATAGGTAATGTTTTCATTAAAAACAACCACACGTCCTAAAACAAAAACATTTAGTAAGAAGAGTGATATTATTTTATGTTTTTGCAGATCTCATTAACATCTGGCTTGATAGAATGGAGCTGGATTCTCTTATCTGCTTTTGCATTCAATCTGTTGCAATATCACATATCATGTAGCCTCTAGAAAACTCTACTGTACTCTCATGAGAACGCAAAAGGCAAATAACGTTGTAGTATTATTAGAAAATGGTTTTGGCCAGGAGCAGTGGCTCATGCCTATAATCCCAGCACTTTGGGAGGCTGAGGCAGGCAGATCACCTGAGGTCAGGAGTTTGAGATGAGCCTGGCCAACATGGTGAAACCCCATCTCTACTAAAAAATATAAAAAACCGGGCATGGTGGTGTGTGTCTGTAATCCCAGCTACTTAGGAGGCTGAGGCAGGAGAATCGCTTGAGCCCGGGAGGCAGAGGTTGCAGTGAGCTGAGATTGGGCCACTGCACTCCAGGCTGGGAGACAGAGTGAGACTCTGCCTCCAAAAAAAAAAAGAAAAGAAAATGGTTTTGATTTTGTGGTCTTCTGAAATGGTCTCAGGGACTCCCAGAAAACTAGGAGTTTAAAAGATTAAAGCACCCTCATTGTAAGAAAACATGTGTAGTTGAAGACAAACAATCTATTCTTTTACATTAATTAAATGCTTGATAGGACAGACCTCTGCTGGGATTTCAACTTGTATTTGAGTGAAACAGAATTTCTGTAAGAAGCGTAATTCTCAGTTTTCGTGAATTCAGATTGTTCTTATCCACTGTGGGGTTTACCATGCCACCACAGGAGTCTTTGATTAGGGTGCACTTGACAATTGCCTTTCAATTTCCAGTTCAGCTGCAGAAAATTTGCTTGACTCTTTGGTTTCTTTGGCTGCTCCTGCTGCTGGTTGGGAATGTGGTGATTAGCTTGCAGGGTGGGATCAAAGCATTGATTAACTTTCATGTCATGTTTTATCTTCTAGACAGAAGACAATGGTAGTGAAAAATAGACCAGAAATCTCTCTAATTGAGTATTTGTCTCTCAAAATACAGCTTTCAAAGAGTATTAAGGTGGAGTGGACTATAAAATATTTGCATGCAGATTGGGAATGCCCTGTGAGGTGGTGATTTCTCCCTGCTTGGAGAGTTGTACTTCGCTGTAACTCAGTGACAAAGAGCCTCCTGTTTTGTTTTGGCTCCTGCAATGACTATTGTGAGCACCATGCTGCAACAAGAAGTTTAAAGCCACAGTCTTTAGGACGGCTAAATGCAGTGCAGCTCATGAAAACTCTGGGACCAAATTAATATGCTTTAATTTGGAAAATATGTATTGGGAAATTATTTAATACATAAAATATTTTTGGGAAAGATTAAAACATTATTATGTAAATAAAGCCATCCTGAATTCTCCTCATAAATTTAAAGTATAACCTGGGGGTGGTAGTTTGTGCCTGTAATCTCAGCTACTCTGGAGGCCAAAGCAGGAAAATTATTTAAAGCCAGGAGTTTGAGACTAGCCTGGGCAATATAGTGAGACCCCACCTTAAAAAATTATTTTTATATATAGAGATATATATAAATAAATTTATGTCTATTATATATAGATAGACATAAATTAGCTTGGCGTGATGGCGCACACTTGTAGTCCCAGCTACTTGGGAGGCCTAGGTGGAAGGATTGCTCGAGCCCAGAAGTTTCAGGCTGCAGTGAACTATGATCATGCCACTGAATTCCAGCCTGGGCAACAGAGATTGAGACCCCTCTGCCCCAACCCCCTCAGAAAATCCAAAGTGTAATAAGAGAGAAATTTTTATTTGATGTTTGGTATCCCCATTCACTTTTTTTTTTTTTTTTTTGAGACAGTCTCACACTGTTGCCCGGGCTGGAGTGCAATGGTATGACCTTGGCTCAATGCAACTGCCACCTCCCAGGTTCAAGTGATTCTCCTTGTCTCAGCCTCCCAAGTGTCTGGGATTACAGGCACTTATCACCACACCCAGCTAATTTTTTTTTTTTTGTATTTTTAGTAGAGATGGGGTTTCACTACGTTGGCCCCACTGGTCTTGAACTCCTAACCTCGTGATCTGCCCGCCTTAGCCTCCCAAAGTGCTGGAATTACAGGCATGAGCCACTGCACCCGACCTCCCCATTCACTTTTAAGTGGTATCCTGTTAAGGTCAAATTTTGTCTTGTCTTGTCTTCTTTCTTTTTTCTTCTCTTCTCTTCTTTCTTTCTCTTTCTTTCTTTCTCTCTCTCTCTCTTTCTTTCTCTCTCTGTCTCCCTTTCTCTCTCTCTTTCACTTTCTCTTTCTCTCTCTCTCCCCCCCTTTCTCTCCCTTTCTCTCTCTCTCTCTCTCTCTTTCTTTCTGTCTGACAGTCTCGCTCTGTCACCCAGGCTAGAGTACAGTGGCATGATCTCAGCTCACTGCATCCTCTGCCTCCCGGGTTCACGTGATTCCTGCCTCAGCCTCCTGATGACCTAGAATTACAGGCATCCACCACTATGACTGACTAATTTTTGTATTTTTAGTAGAGATGGGGTTTTGCCATGTTGGCCAGGCTGGTCTCCAACTCCTGACCTCAAGTGATCCGCCTGCCTCTGCCTCCCAAAGTGCTGGGATTACAGGCATGAGCCACCGTACCTGGCCTAGTTTACGTTTCTTGAATACATATCATCTGATGCTGGAAGGTCAGGAATATGGATACAGAGAACTTTGGTTTTTAGTGGCTGATCTATTTGCAAGTGATAACAGGCCTGAATAATTTGGTAGTTTTCTACAGTTGCACAGATTTGGCCAAGAGAGGGCGGCAGAGTCCAGTAACTTGAGAGCACAAATGCTGTGTAACCTGCATGACTTCGTGCTTAGCTGGTGTGGGTGATGGAGACCTTAGTGAACTGGAGAGGGGATCCAGGTCTAGAGAGGACTGGCTTGCACTTGGTTCTAGCTGATAGTTGCCTGTGGAGAGAAAACTCTAGTGTTGCAGGGTCGGGGCTTATGATTTTTCAAGAGATGAAAACATTCCAGAGTTCTTAGTGAAATTTTCTGATTTAAAAATGTTGCTCAGGGAGGGAGAACATTAGGACAAATACCTAATGCATGCAGGGACTAAAATGTAGATGATGGGTTGATAGGTACAACAAACAACCATGGCACATGTATACCTATGTAACAAACCTGCACATTCTGCACATGTATCCCAGAACTTCAAATGAAAAAAAAGGCCGGGCACGGTGGCTCAGGCCTGTAATCCCAGCACTTTAGGAGGCCGAGACGGTCGGATCACGAGGTCAGGAGATCGAGACCATCCTGGCTAACACGGTGAAACCCCGTCTCTACTAAAAAAATACAAAAAACTAGCCGGGCATGGTGGCGGGCGCCTGTAGTCCCAGCTACTCGGGAGGCTGAGGCAGGAGAATGGCGTAAACCCGGGAGGCGGAGCTTGCAGTAAGCTGAGATCCGGCCACTGCACTCCAGCCTGGGCTACAGAGCGAGACTCCATCTCAAAAAAAAAAAAAAAAAAAGAAAAGGAGAAGAAAAAAAAAGAAATATATACATTAAAGAAGATAGATTATTTTTAAAATGTCGCTCAATTTCTTTTAAAGCATTGCTTGGGGAAAAGAAAAACAGAAGCTGTTAGTGGGCTGAATTTGACCTATGGTCTGCCAAGCCCTATAGTATCCTAGGAATGTTATCGCTGGCCCAGACTTATTTGTCTCTTTGTATAAAAGGACATTTCCATAGCATTTCTTTAAAAGGGAGGAGAGGGGAATACTATAGAAAACAAAGGTAGAGCTGCTTTAACATTTCAGGGGAAATTCATGCAGTCTCCATTGGGAGGAAAATTTCAAGGTGTTAAGAAATTTGCGGTTTGGAATCCTGAAGTATAATAGAAGTTGACCTGTTAGACAAGAATTTTCCTCCATGCAATAAATTACTGTTTGAGCATTTATTACAAATCCATCACTTTGCCTACTGCTGTGGGCAGGATCACACACTCCAGGTTTTGGGGGATTGGTTGACTTTTAAATATTCTGTCACGTTTCCCTGTAACCACTTCCACACTTGTCAGTATGGTTTCTTGACTTTTGATTTGGGTACTGTAGTGACCCTCTGGCTATACCCAGGGTTTGCTTTCAATTCCTGCTGCAGCTGCCTCTTAATAGGCCTATCTGCCTGGACGCTGGTTTCCCTCAGGATTGTCCTTTCTCACCACACAGAATCCACAGTCATCTTTTCAAGACTCAGATTGGATCAAGTCTTTCCTACTTCAGTGTTCTTCTCTTTTACTCTTAAAATCCTTCAGTGGCTTCTTATCACACATTAGGTTAAAGATACATAGCTTGGGCTGGGCGCGGTGGCTCACGCCTGTAATCCCAGCACTTTGGGAGGTGTAGGTGGGTGGATCACGAGGTGAAGAGATCAAGACCACCCTGGCATTCATGGTGAAACCCCATCTCTACTAAAAATACAAAAATTAGCTGGGCGTGGTGGCACGCCTGTAGTCCCAGCTACTTGGGAGGCTGAGGCAGGAGAATTGCTTGAACCTGGGAGGCGCAGGTTGCAGTGAGCTGAGATTGTGCCACTGCACTTCAGCCTGGTACCAGAGTGAGACTCCGTCTCAAAAAAAAAAGAAGGTACCTGGGAGGCTGTATGGATGGATCACGAGGTCAGGAGTTTGAGACAAGCCTGGCCAACACAATGAAACTCTGTCTCTACTAAAAATACAAAAATCAGTTGGGTGCAGTGGCGGGTGCCTGTAATCCCAGTTACTCAGTAGGCTGAGGCAGGAGGATCATTTGAACCCGGGAGGCAGAGGTTGCAGTAAGCCGAGATCGCACCACTGCACCCCAGCTTGGGAGACAGAGCTGGACTTTGTCTTAAAAAAAAAAAAAAAAAAAAGTTACAGAGCTTGGCCCATGCCTTTTTCTCCTGATGTTTTCATCTTTCACTCCCAGCCACCTTGACCTTGTGTTTACCATGTTTTCTTCCACCTGGGAGCTTTGGAGCAAAAGTATTTTAGGTACTGTCCTCCTCCCAATAGTGCTTTGATTAATGTTATACAGGCAAAAAGTTTTGACGGTACATGACAAGAAAATTGAGTGAAGATGATGTTGACAAAGGTGTTTCTGAGTTAGGATTATTCTTTATCATTTATTTAGAGCCATGAGGGAAAAGGTAGAGAATATTGACAAACCAGGCACTATAAAATTAGAATTAAATCTGTGCTGATTATCTTATCAACATAAAGTTGAATTTTTTTTTTTTTTTGAGACAGGCTCTTGCTCTGTTGCCCAAGCTGGAGTGCAGTGGTGCAATCATGGGTCACAGCAGCCTTGACTTCCTGGGCTCAAGTGAACCTCCCACTTCAGCCTTCTGAGTAGCTGGTAGTACAGGCATGTACCACCACGCCTGACTAATTTTTTAAATATTTTGTAGAGATGGAGGTCTCCCTATGTTGCCCAGGCTGGTCTCAAACACTTGGGCTCAAGCAGTCTTCATGCCTTGGCCTCTCAAAGTGTTGGGATTACAAAGATGAGCCACCATGCCCAACCTAAAGCCAAATTTCTAAGTGCTATCTTAAAAAGAGTAAAGAAACTTTCCTGTATATTCAGTGGTTGGTTTTGATAGTTACCTTCCAAGGATTGTGAGCCTACAACTTTGAAACTACTAATATACAAGAAAAACATCATTTGTTAACATGTTTGTTGAAGGAAATTGCTAAAGTTGTGATAATAATCACAGATCTTACATATTAGCTTACTGATTCTTTCTGTAATAACCCAAATAATAAATTTAAAAATAAATGGGAACAAAACCCCAACTTCTCATGAATCTCATATGCACCTTCCTGCTCCTAGTGATTTAGGTGAACACTGTCCTAGATTACTTTCTGTGATGATGGAAGTGTCCTGTATTTCCACTGTCTGATTTGAAGTGTGGCTAGTGCAACTGAGGAACTGAATATTTAATTTTATTTAGTTTTGTTTTAAAGCTATTGGCTACCCTATCAAATAGTACAGGTACAGATTGCCTGGTTGTTAAGAAAGTATCTGAGGCCAGGCATGGTGGCTCACACCTAATCCCAGCACTTTGGGAGGCCAAGGAGGGCAAATCACCTGAGATCAGGAGTTTGAGACCAGCCTGGCCAGTGAAACCCTGTCTCTACTAAAAATACAAAAATTAGCCAGGTATGGCCGTGCACGCCTATAGTCCCAGCTACTCCGGGAGGCTGAGGCATGAGAATCACTTGAACCTGGGAGGCGGAGGATTGCAGTGAGCCAAGATCGTGCCACTGCGCTCCAGCCTGGGCAACAGAGCAAGATTCCATCTCAAAAAAAGAAAATATCTGAAAGACTTTCCTTCTTTGGAATTTATGTTTGCAAGTCAAAATACAGGGGAGACTGTAACAGATTAGTTTCAAAGCACCTTATTTCATCACAGGGTGTGTTTATATGCAGGCCTCACAGCCTGGAATATGATTCTTTCCATTCTTCCTCAGAGTAACTCCTCCTCATCCTGCAGATCTTTGTTCAGGCATTGATGCCTCTGGAAAACTTTCCCTGATATTTCACAAAAGATCAAATTTCTTATTAACAGCACCATGCCTATCTCCTTCACTAGAGCAAATTCATATGTTGGAGGGAATGACGCAATGGAGAAGGAAAGACGGATACGTATGCTAGGGTCTTGGCCCCCCAGTGGAGTCAGGAGGTACAGAGGGCGGGGGATCCAGATCGCATGGGTGGGAAAAAGACTTCAATGGGGAGGGTGGTCCTCTCTTGTCATGAGAAAGCAGAGGCAGGGCAGCAGAAGGTGTAGGTGTAGGGGAGGGTTTTGCATTTGGAGGTGGCGACTGTGGGAGTTGCTGTCTGGCTCCCGTTTTCTTGATTGAGTTGGGGAATAGGGGTGTGGGGGGATGGTGGCAGTGAGGCCCTCAATTAAAAAGGGTGTTGAGGGTGGAAGATTTGAGGAATTGGGACATATTAAGACCTGGTTGCTCTGAAATAGCAGAACGGCATTTGAGAGTGGGGATGCTGACTTAAAATGACACTAGCCTGCCTGCTCATGTAGGCAGCCTGACCAATATGGTGAAATCCCATCTCTACTAAAAATACAAAAATTAGTCGGGCATGGTGGTGTGCACCTGTGATCCCAGCTACTTGGGAGGTTGAGACAGGAGTGGTGCTTGAACCCAGGTGGTGGAGGTTGCAGTGAGCCAAGATTGCACCACTGCACTCCAGCCTGGGC
>NW_012122932.1:683974-684406 GCF_000951035.1 Colobus angolensis palliatus
GTGGTGATATCCCCTTTATCACTTTTTATTGTGTCTATTTGATTCTTCTCTCTTTTCTTCTTTATTAGTCTTGCTAGCAGTCTATCAGTTTTGTTGATCTTTTCAAAAAACCAGCTCCTGGATCCATTGATTTTTTAGGAGGCTTTTTTTGCGTCTCTATCTCCTTCAGGTCTGCTTTGATCTTAGTTATTTCTTGCCTTCTGCTAGCTTTTGAATGTGTTTGCTCTTGCTTCTCTAGTTCTTTTAATGTGATGTTAGGGTGTCAATTTTAGATTTTTCCAGCTTTCTCTTGTGGGCATTTAGTGCTATAAATTTCCCTCTACACACTGCTTTAAACGTGTCCCAGAGATTCTGGTATGTTGTGTCTTTGTTCTCATTGGTTTCAGAGAACATCTTTATTTCTGCCTTCATTTCGTTATGTACCCAGTAGTC
>NW_012122932.1:689396-721887 GCF_000951035.1 Colobus angolensis palliatus
CCTCCATGCTGGGAGATCCACTGCTGTCTTCAAAGCTGTCAGACAGCTGTCAGACTCCACCCAGAGGTGGAGTCTACAGAGACAGGCAGGCCTCCTTGAGCTGCAGTGGGCTCCACCCAGTTCGAGCTTCCTGGAGGGTTTGTTTACCTACTTAAGCCTCAGCAATGGCAGGCGCCCCTCCCCCAGCCTCGCTGCTGCTTTGCAGTTAGATCTCAGACTGCTGTGCTAGCAATGAGGGAGGCTCTGTGGGCGTGGGACCCTCCGGGCCAGGTGTGGGATATAATCTCCTAGTGTGCCGTTTGCTAAGACCCTTGGTAAAGCACAGTATTAGGGTGGGAGTTACCTGATTTTCCAGGTGTTATGTGTGTCAGTTTCCCTTAGCTAGGAAAAGGGATTCCCTTCCCCCTTGCACTTCCCAGGTGAGGCGATGCTTCACCCTGCTTCAGCTCTCGCTGGTCGGGCTGCACCATCTGACCAGCACCGATTGTGTGGCACTCCCCAGTGAGATGAACCCCCGGTACCTCAGTTGAAAATGCAGAAATCACCCATCTTCTGTGTCACTTGCACTGGGAGCTGGAGGCTGGAGCTGTTCCTATTCGGCCATCTTGCTCCCCTCACTATGAAGTTTTAAACACTTCATACTGGCTCCAAAGAAATGCCTGTTGAGATGTAAGAGTTTGCCACCAGACCCGTAAGTTCATTTTTAACGTAAAACTTCAAACATCCTGTCTATGAATTAACTTTATCATTAACGTTGCTTCTAATTTGATGCAACAGTCTATTTTATAGCCACAGCTTGATCATCGTTGGAACAGGATTTGTGTCCATTAGAGAGAAATGTGTGCTGTGGGCCTATGACTGAGCACTGACATTTACTGAAGGCTTACTGTAGGCCGACACCCTTACATGCTATGTGCTTTCCATTGTTATTGTTGATCTCCTCCTCAATAACTGTGTGCTATTTTCCCCTTTCCCAGAGACAGAAACTGACACATGAGGGAGGTTAAGTAAATTGTCCAGGTTGCACAGGCAGAAAACAGTAGGGCTTGGACTCAGACCCAGCTAAACAAGGTCTCTTTACCACTCTGAAATACTGTATCTGCCTATGGTATTTCAATGTGAGATGCATAAACCATTATTGAGTCTTTCCACATGCAAAGCATGCTAATAACTTGCTGTGTGTATGCCGAGAGTAGGGAGGGGGACAAAGGAACCAACAAAGCAGGTGAGGAAGATCTTAGTGTGGCCCAGTGATTGCCTTCCAGATCTAATTCCTAGCTGGTGAGACAGTGTGCACAACTCACTCTGTACTTGCTATAATGCCTTCTACCAATAATGACCTTCCATGTTGTAATGAAAACTATGTGTAATTGGAATTTCTGGGGTGAAAGGGTCCTCTTGCATGGAATGAGGTAGGTTGGGTCAATTTATGGAGAAGCCGCCATCTGCAAGAGCCTTCTAACTCAGCTCCCTCCTTTCACTTTTGTCCTACTTAACAGTCAGAGTGGTCTTCAGAAACTAATATCCCTAAGTTCTTTTTCTTTGTTTTTTTTTTTTTTTTTAAAGATGGTCTCACTCTTGTTGCTCAGGCTGGTGTGCAATGATGCGATCTCAGCTCACTGCAACCTCCACCTCTTGGGTTAAAGTAATTCTCCTGCCTCAGCCTCTGAGTAGCTGGGATTCCAGGCACCCGCCACCATACCTGGCTAATTTTTGTATTTTTAGTAGAGATGGGGTTTCACCATTTTGACCAGGCTGGTCTCGAACTCCTGACCTCAAGGGGTCCATTTGCCTTGGCCTCCCAAAGTGCTGGGATTATAGGCATGAGCCACGGAACCTGGCTATATCCCTAAGTTCTAATGACACTCACCTTCTCGCTGGAATATGCTGGTACTTGTTACCACTTCAGAGTCTTTGCATTTGCTCTTTCTCCAGAATGTTCTTCCTGGAGACTTCATGGCAGGCTTCCAGTCACATGCAGGTGTTGGCTTAACTTTTCCTTCGAGTGGTGGTCCCTCAAATCTTCCTGTTATTGCAGCTAAAGTCCCCCAGCCACTCTTCTTTTGTCCCCTTTTAGTCTCTTCACAGCATGCGCCTAAATGTTCTTGCTTGTTATGTCCATGTTTCACGTGCCTGCTACACCAGGACATGAGAGCATGGGCTCGTCTAGGCAGAGCCCTTGTCTTGTTCACGTTGGTGCTCCTGCCCAGGACAGAGCCTGGCACCATCTACCCCTGGGGCTCCGGCAGATCAAGGCTTAGTTTACTTGTAAGTTTGTTCCTTAGACTCTGCTTGTCATTTACACTGTAGAGGAAACGTAATAATATGTATTAAAATAAAGAGCTATTAGATGCTAAACATTGTGCTAGCTGCTTGACCTATATGATCTCATGCAAAGCTCACAGTTCCCATTGTGCAGATGAGGAAACTGAGGTAATTAGTGTAGTCAGAACTTGAGCCTAGATTGTCCCTCTAAAGCTCTTGCCCTTCTCACTGCTCTATAATTCCGTGTTGCTAGCAATTTTCTACTCCCGGGATGCTACAGAGTCGGGTTCTTTAAAGATCCACAGGCAAATAGTTCCCTACATAAAAAATATAGGGGTGGAGTGAGGTGGGGGGTGGTGTTATCAAGGCAAATGCCTTCAAGAAACCCTGGACGCAGTCTTACCCCACCCTTGGTAAAATGAAATGACTCCCTTCCTCTTGGTGTTTGGGTTGTAGTTAATCTGATATTTATTTCAACCTTTTACAGGAATAAAAATAAGAAAGCAGTCACACATTTTGTTGGTATCTTTAGAGTGGGCGGCACGGCATCTGCCCTGCTTGGCTCCCAGGTTACTCTGTTTTGCCACTAAGTACATTTTCCTAGGCCGGCCCCTCTTGGCAGGAGATCACACATGTGTTATGTTGGTGTATTTTAAAAGTGGGTAATTCATTTGTTAAATGAATACGGCAATTATTAATTTCAATTTATCCTGTTTATTGGGAACAGCTGTTCATTAACATTTATTTAACTGCTAATATTAGAGCCAAACTAATTACCTCAAACACCCAGCGCAGTGGTGTCCTGTATGGAGGAGTGCTGGCTCTAACTGTCCTGTGTGCCAGAATAAGAGCTAGCTGGCCCTCCTGGGTGCTGTTCTGCAGGTGACCAGGTGGGGGCTCACCTCAATTAGAGATCGGACTGCAGGCTGAAAACAGGTCCGTGGGGCAGAAATCTATCTACAAAGTATCTTAAGGCCAGAGTGCCAAATTGTCCCCAGGGGCCAGGCAAGTCGTAAAAGTGAATGAAATGGGAAGATGTAAGAACTTGCACCGCCTCACGGGTCTATCTTTGTTCTATTACTTTTGATCAGCATAAAGTTATAAGAATCTTTACAGCAAGAAAGACTATTTCAAGCATGGTGATAAATATTATTGTCCCTCACCCTGAGTTTCCAGAAGACACTGTTAGGTTCTTTAAAGATCCATGAGCAAATAGTTCTCTAAATAAAAAATATAGGGGTGGAGTGGGGTGGAGGGTGGTGTCATCAAGCCAAATGCTTTCAATAAACGCTTGGCACAACCTTATCACACCCTTCTTCCTGGCGTTTGGATTGTAGTCAGTTAGCTGTTTATTTCTACCTTTTACAGGAGTAAAAATCTACCTTTTACAGGAAAATGGTGGGCACAGTAGCAAATTGGAGAGCACACAGTTGGAAGGGAGTCTGGGGGGTCAGTTGGGGTCAGGATGGGGGGTAAGGACGTGAGGATTGGCAGCTGCTTCTTAGAGGAGTCAGTTGTTGTCAGCTGGGAAAGTGGGACCGCTTAATTTTTCAAGGGAAACCAAATACATGGATTTTTATGTGGAATTTCTTAAATTTTAGATATTAGCTCAAATTTTATTTATTTTTTTTTAACATAGGGCCTTGCTCTGGCACCCAGGTTGGAGTGTAGTGGCATGATCATGGCTTACCTTGACCTCCTGGGCTCATGGGATCCTCCTGCCTCAGCCGCCTGAGTAACTGGGATTACGGTTGTGGACCACTATGCCTGGCTAATTTATTTATTTATTTATTTATTTAGTAAGTACAGGATCTTGCTTTGTTGCCCAGGCTGGTCTCTAACTCCTGGGCTCAAGCGATCATCCTGCCTCAATCTCCCAAAGTGCCTGATAATGAGCATGAACCACCACGCCTGGCTTAGCTCAAATTGTAAAAGTATACTCTGTAGAATAGCAAAGTATGTCTGTGGCTTGAGGCCTGCCCATTTGCAGCTGCTAAATGAAAAGTTTTCTCTGTGGGTAATACTCAGGTGGCTGGTGAATAGACATGTCTTCTGAGGCCAAATCTAATTTATTTGGCTTTCAATCATTTTTTTTTTTTTTTGGTCTAGACAATTGTCTCTCTTACTAAAAAAACTAATGTTAAGCAAAATTCTTAACATTTCCATGCTTCATTTTCCTTATTTTTAAAATGAAAGAGTTGGATTTTGTTTGCTTACTATTAATCTACAACTTTAATAGGACTTGAAACTATGCAAGAAACACAAAACTTACAGGGGACATTAAAGTGGTAAAGCAAGTTTTATGTAGGAGTCATTTTACTAAATACTTTGGATCTTTTTTTTTTTCCCTTTCTTAAGGGCAAATCCCTTCTTCCATAGACTAGACCATTGTCAAAATGCAGATCCCCAGTCTCCACAAGTCTGACTCTGTATGGTTGGCATCTGATGGTAGGCACCCCAGTGACCCTGATGCAGAGGAGCCTGGAGCACACTTTGAGGATTTGTGCTAGATTTTGTTTGTTGGCACTCAACATCTGGTTCCATCACTGTGTGTGTCCCCAGACTCCTCCATCACAGGGACCAGAAGGCCGAAAACGCACACTCCCCTCACCCTTTGGCCACTAGGATTCTAGATGCAATTTAGATTCTGGCAAGGAGAAGCCCTTGAGATTTTGAAGGTAGAAGGAAGACAAAGGTCATTTTTTTTTTTAGGAGATTTTGTGCTGCTGATACGTGTGAGTGCTGGCAGCAGCTGGGCTCCAGGTTCACTCTGTGTTTTTTAGCTTCATGGTGTGGGGAAGCTGTGGCTTCAGCAGCGGCAGTAGCCACAGAAGCCGCAATGGTCTGGCTTCCTAGTGACAGTCACTGCTCCTGTCCTCTGGATGGTGGCTGTGGTAGTTTATAATCTGGAGGTCAAACCCTGTTTCAGTCAGCATAGGCAAAGTTCTGCTGTGGTCATAAACAACCTCCTGATTTTAGGTGGCTTATTTCTCATTCGTGCAGTGTGCCTGCTGCGGACTGCCTTGGGGCTGTGCTTTGTGTCTCCTCACTGTAGGATCTAGACTCATGGAGCAGCCATCAACTTGGTCTGTCATGCTAGAGGGGTGCAGAGGCCTACAAAGACTGTGCTGGCAACTAAATGGTGCGACCTAAAAGCAAAATATGTCATCTACTCTCAAAAATCAATGTTCCCGGCCGGGCGTGGTGGCTTACACCTGTACTCCCAGCACTGTGGGAGGCTGAGGTGGGTGGATGACTTAAGGTCAGGAGTTTGAGACCAGCCTGGCCAACATGGGTAAACCCTATCTCTGCCAAAAAATACAAAAATTAGCCGGGTGTGGTGGTGCACACCTGTAATCTCAGCCACTTGGGAGGCTGAGGTGGGAGAATCACTTGAACCCAGGAGGTGGAGGTTGCAGTGAGCTGCGATTGCGTCACTGCACTCCAGCCTGGATGACAGAGTGAGACCCTGTCTCAAAAATCAATGTTCCCAGCAGCACCCAGCACCCAGCACCATAGCATGAACTCAGGAGGGTACTATAAATACCCATGAATAAGGACGATTGTTTGGAGATCTTATTGCTAGGAAAAGGAAGCCCTGCAGTACTTTATACATACAGAGGGAAATAAACAGAAGAAATGTATAACCCTACAAGGCAAGAAAAGTCACATGTCTCATCCAACCACAAAAGGGCTAGGAAGTGTTCTCAGAAGGCGGAGAGCTGGAAATACTTGGTGATGACTACTTATGACTCCCATGAAAGCCTAGAAGCAGCCTTTTATATTCCATTCACTAACTCTTCCAGTGGTTTCGCAAATACCTGATCTCCGAATCGAACCCTATTCTTCTCAAGATATCTAGAGTGGTTTTGCTTCTTGCCTAAACTCTAACCAGTAAATAGACATTACCTTATACTTACACTATATATGCTATCTTGAATTTGTGTTAGCTAACACACTATTTTAGATTATGTTAGTTGTAGTATCTTTTAACACCTCTTTTGTGCCAACAGGAGTTAAATCAATGACTAAAGTTTGAAAAACCCTTATCCCCGTCCATTAGCGGACCTCTGTATCCATTCAATTTGCTACCTGTTCTCTGCAATTATATAGTCTCTTCAATGAAAAGCTTATTTATATTTGTTCAAAGTAGCCTGGGTTTGTGGTTTTCTCTAACAAAGAGGGCTCAGTTGTGTGAATACTGATCTAGAAGTACCTTTTGGGGTTGATTCCCAGGTAAATAGGTCTGCTGAATTTTACTAGCTTGCTCCTAAATACACATCCTTACCAGTAAATCAAATTAACCTCTTCCTTTTCTCTTAGTTCTCCCCACTCCACTCTTACTCTCAGTGGTGCCACCATTTTGCTAGACAGGCTTCATGTATCAGTCTATTGGGAATGGCTGCTAGGAGAACTGTGAGAAAGATTTCTGGGATCTGAGAAGAGGAATGTGGAGATCAGTCATTGTTGTCCATGAGTACAGGTGGATGGAATTTGGCCAACTTCATCAAACTGGATTCCTTGCTGTTCTTAAACATGTCTTTCTCCTTTCTCTGACTTTATTCCCCTCATTACATCTCCCTGGGCTATATTTCTTCACTTTCTTACCAATCCAATTTCTATTCCCCCTTAAGACCCATTGAAAACTTTATTGATTTATCATGGATCTTAGCCATTTTTATTCCCCACACAATGTTGAGTTCATAGTTGCTAAATAAATATTTGTTTAATGAATAAAAAATGACTTCTTTTGTTGCCTTAAACAGCCCAGATATTTTTTTCTTAACTATTTATGGATTGTTTTGTCTGAAGATTGTTGGCACACCAGGGGTGGGTCTAGAAATATATATACTTATCAGACTATTACTGATGATAATGTTCAGAGACTTTGAATTTCCTAGGAAGGAGGGAGGGTAAGGAAAGTTGGATCACTGCCTGATAAAATATCCTTTTTCCCGCCTAACCCCATGCACTCTTCACCTACATACCGACTCTCATTCTTCAGTCCCCAGCCTGTTTGTCATACCTACTTAGAGAAGTAACTCTAGCGCCCCTCTAATAGCAATGATAACTTTTACTACTTTGAATTTCTTTGGACTCTCTTTTTCTTTTTCTAGCCTGGAAACTCCCTGAGGTACCTGGCTGCCTTTGTTCTTTATTGCATCCCCAGAACTCAATACAATTCCTGGCAGATAGCAGACATTGAATAGCTATTGTTTGGATAAAGGAATGACTATCTAGTACATTAACTCTGAACTAAATTAATTTTTTTTTTTTTTTGGCTAGGAGTGGTAGCTCGTGCTTGTAATCCCTGCACTTTGGGAGGCAGAGGTGGGAGGATCACTTGAGCCCAAAAGTTTGAGACCAGCCTGGGCACCATAGTGAGACCCATCTCTACAAATAACTTAAAAATTAACCAGGCATGGTGATGCACACCTGCGGTCCCAGCTGCTTGGGAGGCTGAGGCAGGAAGATTGCCTGAGCCCAGGAGGTCAAGGCTGCAGTAAGCCGTGATCACACCACTGCACTCCAGTTTGGGTGACAGGGTGAAACCGTGTTTCAAAAAAATTATTTTATTTTATTTTAATTTTTTTTAGAGACAAGGTTTTGCTATGTTGCCCAGGATGAGCTCAAACTCTTGGGCTCCTGCCTTAGCCTCTTGAGTAGCTGTGATTATAGGCATGCACCACTGTGCCCAGCTTTAAATAACTTTTGATTAATTCTATAATTTAGCATTATTACTATTACAATTTGGATTACAATTTGAATATATTAGGACAGATCAAATATTTAGGGAGTGATGGGGAGTGTGGAATAGGATATCTCTAAATAATTATATATTCTACATTATAATAACCTTTAACTTGACACTAAATTTTTCTTAATTTCACCTTCATTTTCGGGGGTCGGGGGAAGCCTGAAGGCCCTTCTGACCCTTCCAAGAGCTCAGGTTCATCATTTACGCACCATCCTATACTTTGACTATGAGGAAGGACCATGCAACACAAAGACAGTTTAGGACTGCCAGAGGCAGCTCACATCACACGCTTTAAAGAGAACCATTCACCAGCCAGGAGAATAGCTTGAACCCAAGAGACAGAGGTTGCAGTGAGCCAAGACTGCGCCACTGCACTCCAGCCTGGATGATGGAGCAAGACCCTGTCAAAACAAACAAACAAACAAACAAAAAAGAAACAATTCTCTTCCTCTGTGATATCAGTGACTTCAGGACTACAGTTTTCCAAGGTACTATATTTCACTTTTAATTTCAGCTATAAGCCATTGACTAATATGACTTGAACCTATGGTGAGATTTCTACTCTTAAAAAAAAAATCCCCCTTGTACACAGCAGAGAGATGCAAAGAATTAATTGACATGTCAGGCTTCATTTTCTGCATAGTTACACTGAGCTAATATTTAGACTTCAGCTATATTTTTGATGCAAACAATGCGCAGCCGTACCCGTGTCCTTTTTAAATTACAAGGTTTGAGCCTGCACATTAGCCTTGGGAGGACCTCAGATCCATCTTTCTTATACATGAGACTTGAGGCAAGTCATTAAAACAGAAGAACCCTCACGTGCAGAGCTGAGGAGCCTGCTCGTGGTGGAGTAGAATCTGGAAAATGAGAGGGAGGAGCTGGCATAAGAGCACCAGTTTTGTTCTAGAGCAGAGGGGTCCCCCCTTCTCTGCCCCAGTATCCAGGCTGACACTGGTTTTAAGGGTAGTTCATGAGTGGCCTTGATATTCTTGGGTGTCATTCTTCAGATACATTGGGGCTGTATGTTGAATGTCTATAGTTCTACCCTCTCCCACGACCCCCATCATGAATTCAGCTAAAATGAGTCTATTTTTATCATCTGCCTGTATCATCCCTGGTGGCCAGAATGGTAGTTGTTAAAAATAATGCTAATTATAGCAATAATAATAGCTGTCATTTACTGGCCATCTGCTACATTCTAGTAAGTTGCCAAGGGCTTTCTATGCATTATCTCATTTATCCTTCACCACAATCCTGTTGTCATAGACATTTTTCTTTGTGGGGAGAGTTGCCTTTGTGTGCATCTTCATGAGCATCTCCCTTTGAAAAGGAATCTAGATGGTGCCCTACCTCCAGGGGTGCCCCGCCTTTCCTCTCCTACCTCTAGCAGACAGGTTAGCTTCCCAGACACCTGTGTTGGATTCTTTGCGCAGGAGCCAAGACACAAAGGGCAGAGGCAAGGGGCGGTAGTGTCCATCTGTGCTGCCGGCAGCAGCATCTGGACAAATATTCTTAATGCCTAGCCTTCAAGGCACTCGTGGCTCCTGCTGGCTTTCCATGCATGTACATCTGTGGTTCTGTACAT
Source organism: Colobus angolensis palliatus (assembly GCF_000951035.1). Lineage (NCBI taxonomy): Eukaryota > Metazoa > Chordata > Mammalia > Primates > Cercopithecidae > Colobus > Colobus angolensis. Next base: position 699,008 of record NW_012122932.1, read on the forward strand.
TCTAGGAAGTTCCTTTTTTTTTTTTTTACCTGAACGCTGTTGCTTGCAATCAAGTAAGTACCTTATCACATGTGTGAATCAGGTACATTATTATCTCTGTTTTACAAGAGAGAAGACTGAAACTGAGATAAATTAAGTAACTTGACCAAGGTCACATATGAGTATGTTGCAGGGCTAGGACTCAACCCACAGATGTCAGATACCAGAATCTGATTCTTCCACTGGCCTCTGCCAAGTTACTGGACTCTTAGCTCTGTGTGCCTGGTCCATCAGACATGGTTACACATCTGAGAAGGACAACAGGATAGCCTAGTCTTCAGAAAAGACGCATGACTAGGTTTTGTTTTCTTCATTTAACAAGATAAGAGCTGCCTTGACTTTTCTTTACCCAGGTGGATCTATTAGATTTCCTTTCTTGAGACCGTTTTCCCCCCTTTTAATGAACCAAAGGATTGTAAACCCATGAGTGATTGTTTTAAATTTTATTTTTACACCCCAGCAAGCTAAGAACCGTGAGTGATTTTTAATTAAACACCATTTTTTTTGGTTCTTGAAATCTAAAGCTCCAATTAAAAATAAGAAACCACAACTGCATTAAACTTCATCACTTGAGCCCCAAGTCAGCAAGCAGCTATAAAACAGTGACACGCTGGAGATGAATTGCATACATTTATTAGTAAATGGAGCTATGTATGCTAATGGGCTTCAGCTTGGGAACTGCAGGTCTGGCTGCATCAGACTGGTTAAAAGCTCAATTCATTAATAGGAGCCCATGAAGGATTGACTTGTAGTGTCTAATGCCTGCTCCAGGTCCCACAAAAGCAGCTGAGTGTGTGCCTTTGCCTTTGGAAGGAATTTTGCAGAATTCTGGTTGTGAGGGGCTAGGATTGAGTGGAGACTTCTGAGAAAACAGGATCACACTGACTTAACCAAGGCATGGGAGCAAAAAACTAGCACATATCAAGTTCCTGGGTTGTGTCAATTACTGTACTAAGAACTTTATATTTGTTAGTCATTTAATTCTCAAGGAAATTTTTTGATATAGGCAGATATAGCCCATTTCTTTCTTTTCCTTTTTTTGAGATAGAGTTTTGCTCTTGTCTCCAGGCTGGAGTGCGATGGCGTGATCTCAGCTCACTGCAACCTCCACCTCCCAGGTTCAAGGGATTCTCCTGCCTCAGCCTCCCAAGTAGCTAAGATTACAGGTGCCTGCCACCATGCCTGGCTAACTTTTTTTGTATTTTTAGTAGAGATGGGGTTTCGCCATGTTGGCCAGGTTGGTCTTGAACTCCTGACCTCAGGTGATCCGCCCGCCTCAGCCTCCCAAAGTGCTGGGATTACAGGCATGAGCCACTGTGCCCATTCCAACCCCATTACTTTTAGGTAAGGAAATTGGGATTCAGAAGGGTCAGTTGCTGAAGATTACAGAGGGAGGAATAGCTAGGGCATGAACCCAATTTTGACTCCAGAGCTATCTCCCATGACCTTGGCAGATTGCATTATCTCACTGGACCTATTTTGGGGCAGAGAATCTCTAATAGTCAAAAGATTCATTAGCATGGGCTTTGAAGTTAGACAGACCTTGTACCAAATCTCTTCCTGCCTGTATGCCATCTGACAAATAACCTCTTTGAACATCAGTTTCTGTTCATTACAGGGGATTTTAGCAAGTTTTCATAAGACACAAGATTGCAACAATATATGGCACAGTGTGGGACACGTGTTGACAATCATTGGTTGTTGATACTCAATGATTGTTGATATTGCTGTTTTTTCTTACTCATCTTGCCTTTTAGGGTTTCTATAGTACTTCGGGGTTTCTCCTCCTAGCTCAAAGTTCTCCAGGCTGCCATCCTCTTTCGTGGGCATTTATGGTATCCTCCTGTGTTCATGCTGTGGGGCTGGGTGCAGCCAGAAATGCAGTGGGAAGGGGACTGCGTCGGTTAGGACTTTATTTTTTTCTTTCAATTGCACATGATAGAAAATATAATTCAGACAAATTTAAGCAAAAATGATCCTGAGTTTAGGCTAGAGAATAGGTAATAAAAAGTTCAAGAGTGGATTTGGCTTCAGACTCTGCATGATCCAGGCTCAAACGGTGTAGTCAGCACCTGATCTCTCTCTCCTGTGGCTGCTTTTGCTCTGTGTTACTTCAGTTCTTCAATAAGCTCTCACTCAGGGCAGCAAGACGGCAGCAGTTCCCATTCTACCTGTTCAGCTTCATGTCCTGGTAAAACGTGAGCTAACTCGCAAAGGTCCTAGGATTTGCTCTGGATGGCTGAATCAAGTGTCCCCACCCCCATTGCCAAGCCCAGGAGAGCTGGTGCATCCGCTGGCTTTACAGAGGTGGGCTCCACCCAAAGAACTGGATAGAGAGGGAGGGAGGGGCTTTTCCTGAAAGGAATCATGGTGGGTCTTCTCAAAGAAGGTGATAGACGCTGGGCAGCAAATGTAACGAAATGTTGACCACAGGAGCATGGTCTCTGTCCTTTGGATACTTACAGTCTAGAGCAGGGGCTGGTGGACTTTTTCCATAAAGGACCAGATGGCAAATGTTTTAGGCTTTGTGGGTCATGTGGTCTCTGTCAACTACATCATTTTGGTGCAAAACAGCCGTAGACAATTTGTAGACTAAGGAGCAGGACTGTGTTCCAATGAAACTTTATTTATGGACACTGATATGAATTTCATATCATTTTCATGTGTCATGAGACATTCTTCTTTTCATTTTCTTTAATGAAAAACATAAAAGCCATTCTTAGTTTGCAGGCTATACAAAAACAGGCAGCAGGCTGGATTTGGCCAATGCCTGGTCTAAAGGTAAAAACAAACACTTTTCTTCCGAGTCCGATCTCCTCCCATCGCCACTTCTGTTTATCTCATGTATTACTTGTGAAAGGGGGAATCAGCACGGGCTGTTGGAGCATTTGGTGAGGATCAATTGCTCAAGGTTTGGTGGATAGTGAAACGAACGGGGTTCCAAGTCACTGAGCAGTTTTGTATAGATTCAGTTTCGTGGCCATCCCAGATTATTATGTTGGATACATTTATGAATTCCTTTGCTTTGTAAGTCCTGAGAGATTTGTTAGTTAATCAGCAAGTTTTTCTTTTCCTTTTTTTTTTTTTTTTTGCCTGCCAGTGGGTCTTCTATATAGCCAGAGGAGGCAGACAGAAAGTGAAAACTCTGATCTACTCATAGTCTAACTTTTAAATGGAACCAAAGTAAAATTCTTACTCTGAAAAGGGGCATGGGTATTTGAGAGTAAAAAAAATTCCTGAGCTCTCTCTTTTTCATGTGTTTGAACTTGGTGGAGGCAAAATAAAATAGGGTTGAAATTCAATGAGATTAGCATTTAAGGCTGTGCCCTAGAGATGATTTGCAATGAAGTTTTTCCTTCCACAGTAAAATTTGAAAAATCAAGATAATATATTATGTATAATATATTGCTTTAAAGATTTTTTAAATCCCAAGACTATGTCTTTCCTACCTTATTATTTTTCTTTTCTAAAATTATAATAAAGGTAGGGGGTCATTTTTTTAAAGGCAAAAATAAAAATAATTCCCAACGTTGGGAATTCCATGAAATTTCCATGTAAATTCCATGAAATTCAAAGGTCTAAAATACAAGAGCAAGGTCAACATTTTTAGGTCATATATCTTTGTATATGTAAATATTACTGAAGCATAATATGTGTTTTTTAATTAAAATAATAAATACTTCCATATTCCAATGAACCAATTTGCATTTTAGAGGCCATTGGTTTGATTTAGACAACAAGAACTTATAATTTAACAAGGAACCTCTGAGCTTTGAAGAGTCTGAGAAAACATCTCTCCAGGGCCACCTATCCTGACATCTTTGATGGGCTTCAGATCATTTATGACCCTCTGGGATCCTATGCAAAATGGTTTATGTATATTCATTTTTCTGGAGTTGAGTCCACTGCTTAAATAGATTCTCAAAAAGTAAGATCTGCTGACTAAAAGACAAATTCACAGATCTAGTGGAGCTGCTCTGTAAAGACAGAAAAGAGGTAAATTGCCAGGATCAAGGCAGGAAAGTCAGAACTGAGGTGGATTTTTGCATTTGATGGAGTTCCTATTTCATTGCTTTTAGAATCGCTTAGCTCTCTCAGTTTCTATCCCATTCTTTCGGTATTAGAGATTCACAAATAACTATGTAACACCTTGCCTCATTGTAATGTGGTTTTTTCAAATGCTAAGAATATTTTATTGATAGACAATTTACATAGAGTAAAATGCATGAATCTTAAACGTACAGCTTGAGAAATTTCGACAAATATAAACATCTATGTAAGATCACCCAAGTTGTAAAACAGAGCTTTCCTATCACCCCAGAATCTTCCCTCATTTCCCTTTGCTGTCAACCCCTTCCTCATGCCAGAGGCAATCATAATATGCTTTCTGTCACTGGAGATTATTTCGTCTGGTTTCGAATTTTATGTAAATGGAATAATAAGGTATGCATTCCTTTTTTTGGTGACTAACTTCTTTCAACATAATGCATTTGATAGTTATCCAAGTTGTTGCATGTAGTATTTTTTTTTAATTGCTGAGAGGTATTGTATTATTTGGATATACCACAGTTCATTCATTTTCTTGCTAATAGATATTTAGATTATTTCCATCTTTGGCTATTGTGAACAATGATACTATAGACATTCATGTGTGTCCTCTTGGGACCATACTCAGGAGTGAAATTTCTGAGTCACAGGATAGGTGCTATTTAACTTCATTAGAAACTGCCACATTGTTTTTGAATGTGGTTGCACCATTTGATATTCCCACTAGAAATATGTGAGTTCAGATTACTCTGTATGCTTGCCCACATTTGATATTGTCTCTCTTTTCAAATTTGGCCACTCTGGTGGGTGTGTTGTGTTCTTTTCCTCCCCAGTCCCCATCTTAACACTTCTGAGGTTGAGATGCTTTTTAGAGTTAATAGCAAAAGAAACTTAGTAGCTGGAGTTAAAACCAAAAGAAACTTACTAGGCAAGGAAATGAGTAGTGACAGATAAGAGGCTGTCTTTGTTCATATTCAAACTTGGAGTTCATAGAAGGAATCTGTTCATGGATTGTCACCTTGGCTGAGAGATTTGTTTGGCAGCACGATTTAAGATAAATGTAAATTAAACGTGGTATCTTAGTTCATTTGTGCTGCTATAACAAAATGCCACAGACTGGGTAATTTATAAAGAATGGAAGTTTATTTCTCAGAGTTCTGGAGGCTGGGAGTCCAAGATCAAGGTGCCAGCAGGTTCAGTGTTTGATGAGAGCCTGGTCTCTGCTTCCAAGTTGGCGCTTTGTTGTTGTATCTTCCAGAAGGGACCAACACTGTCCTCACATGCTGGTAGGGATAGAAGGGCAAAAGGGTCTAAGCTGGTTTATATTGCCTCTTTTATAAGACAGTAATCCTTATAATTAGTCACTTCTCAAAAGGTCCCTTCTCTTAGGCATTAAGTTTCAACACATGAATTTTGGGGGAATCTTCATACCGTAGCATGTGGATATCTCATTGTTAGTTTAAATGTCTTCAGAAATTCATATTACTGTGCAATATTGAATCAAAAGTTATTGTATATATAAATTGCTATACACTGCAACTAAACGCAGCAGAATTTTCAAAATGTTTTAGAATAGTTGATAGGGTTTTCTCAATTCTGAGAGGCTGGTTTGATAATTCGTGTGCTTGAACTTCTGGTTGACTTTAGAAAGAAGCTAATAAACTTCTAGTGGCATATATGTCAGTTAAGAAAAATAGAAATAATGAGTTTAACAAAATAGGAAATGAAAATGCAATCTTACTATTCTTTGATTTTCTTGAAAGCATTTCTAAAAATTGTACATTTGAATGACTTCAAAACGAATTCAAAAGTAATAAAAGTAAACAGTTATCTCTTGCCTACCCTGTCTCCTCCCTGGAAGCATCCAGTGTTAGCAGTTTCTTGTGTAAGCTTTAGGAGATGTTCTATATAAATACAAGCAAATATGTATATTTTCTCTCACCTCTTCTTTTTCATTTCTTTTTTAAAAATACGAATGAAAATATATTAGGTATACTGTTCAATACTCTACTTTTTTCATTAAAATATATTTTCATTTACCATAACATTTTGCTACTATTCTTAAAGTAGTGTCAAAGAGGTGAAGATTACAAGTGTGAGTTTGGGAAAGCTGCGTGTTACCACAGTGCCCACAAAATTGCCCAAGGCCAAAAGTAATTCAGAAGAATCTTTACTCTGAAACAGGCTAAGTACCAAACATTGCTTGGTTGGCTCAAGAAGAAAGAGTTATATTGTTATATGAGTAAAGGTAGACAACTGTAAGTTAAAAATCACGTACCTTTAATGTAATCTTACTTTTTTTCCCATCGAAATGCTGCTACTTTGTTGATACGCACCTCTATTACCTTGGGGAAGATGAAATTTCTAGGAGTCCTTTTCTAGGTTCACTATCCAAATATTGTCTATTTCTGGTGTAGTGGTCCTGGAATCCTTTGAAAAACTGGTAAAAGCTGTGGACTTTCATTCCAGAGAAATCCAGGTAGGTAGAGATACATTTGACTTTGACTTTAGGGGGTTTATAGACTACCTAACGCTCATTGGTGGCAAATTTCCCTGAAGTAAACACTTGGTTCTGATGGGAGTGAAAAATAAAAATAGTTTGTGTTCTGTTGGAAGTTTTAGTAATAAGCCTATTGTTTTCAGAAATTTTAGTACATAAAAAGTTGATTGCATGGGGAACCTGGCACTAAACCATTTGTAGATGACCTACTTCTGGGTTGGGGTTTTGTATGTGGCAGAACAGCTTCCTTGCTGTGTCCTGTTGAAAGTCAGCCCTCAACACAAGGGTTTGTAATTTAAAAAAAAAAACATCTTTCTAAATTAAAAAAAGTAAATTGCAAGTTTTTTGAGGGCACATGTTAGACTTAATCAGCTTACAAATGATTTCCTTCTGCCATTTCCTCCCAAAATAATGTATTTGAGTTCGATCACTGTATTAGTCTGTTTTCATGCTGCTGATAAAGCCATACCCAAGACTGGGCAACTTACAAAAGAAAGAGGTTTAATGGACTTACAATTCCACATGGCCTCACAATCATGGCGGAAGGCAAGGATGGGCAAGTCACATCTTACTTGGATGGCAGCAGGCAAAGAGAGAGCTTGTGCAGGGAAACTCCTGCTTTTAAAACCATCAGATCTCATGAGACTCATTCACTATCATGAGAACAGCACAGGAAAGACCTGTCCCATAATTCAATAATCTCCTACTAGGTTCCTCCCATGACACATGGGAACTGTGGCAGTTACAATTCAAGATGAGATTTGTATGGGGACACAGTCAAATCATATCATTCTGCCCCTGGCCCCTCCCAAATCTCATGTCCTCACATTTCAAATCCAATCATGCCTTCCCAACAGTCCCCCAAAGTCTTAACTCGTGTCAACATTAACTCAAAAGTTCACAGTCCAATGTCTCATCTGAGACAAGGCAAGCCCCTTCCACATAATTATGAGCCTGTAAAATCAAAAGCAAGTTAGTTACTTCCTAGATACAGTGGGATCCAGGCATTGGGTAAATGTAGCCCTTCCAAATGGGAGAAATTGACCAAAATTAAGGGGCTACAGGCCCCATGCAAGTCTGAAATCTAGCAGAGCAGTCAAATCTTAAAACTCCCAAATGTTCCCCTTTGACTCCAGGTCTCATATCCAGGTCATACTGATGCAAGAGGTAGGTTCCCACAGTCTTGGGCAGCTCTGCCCCTGTGGCTTCGTAGGGTACAGCCTCCCTCCCAGCTGCTTTCATGGGCTGGCATTGAGTGTCTGCAGCTTTTCCAGGTGCTCAGTGCAGGTTGTCAGTGGATCTACCACTCTGGGGTCTGGAGGACAGTGACCCTCTTCTCACAGCTCCACTAGGTGGTGCCCCAGTAGGCACTCTGTGTGGAGGTTCTGACCCCACATTTCTCTTCTGCATTGCCCTAGCAGAGATTCTCCACGAGGGCCCTGCCCCTGCAGCAAACTTCTGCCTGGGCATGCAGGCATGTCCATACATCTTCTGAAATCTAGGCAGAGGTTCCCAAACCTCAATTCTTGACTTCTGTGCACTTGCAGGCTCAACACCACATGGAAGCTGCCAAGGCTTGAGGCTTACACCCCTTGAAGCCATGGTCTGAGTGCTACATTGGCCCCTTGCAGCCACAGCTGGAGCAGCTGGGATGCAGGGCACCAAGTCCCTAGGCTGCACACAGCACTGGGACTCTGGGCCCAGCCCATGAAACCTAGGTCTCCGGGCCCGTGATGGGAGGGGCTGCTGTGAAGACCTCTGACATGGCCTGGAGAAATTTTCCCCATTGTCTTGGGTATTAATATTTGACTCCTCATTACTTATCCAAATTTCTACAGCAGGCTTGAATTTCTCCTCAGAAAATGGGACTTTCTTTTCCATTGCATTGTTAGGCTGCAAATTTTCAGAACTTTTATATTCTACTTCTTGTATAAAACTGAATGCTTTTAACAGCATCTCACTAATATCTTGAATGCTTTGATACTTAGAAATTTCTTCCACCAGATACCCTAAACCATCTCGCTCAAGTTCAAAGTTCCACAAATCTCTAGGGCAGGGCAAAATGCCGTCAGTCTCTTTGCTAAAACATAACAAGAGTCACCTTTGCTCTAGTTCCCAACAAGTTACTCATTTCCATCTGAGACCACCTCAGGCTGGATTTCATTGTCTATATTATTATAAGTATTTTGGTCAAAGTCATTCAACAAGTCTCTAGGGAGTTCCAAACTTTCCTACCTTTTCCTAGCTTCTTCTGAGCCCTTCAAGCTGTTCCAACCTCTGCCTGTTACCCAGTTTCAAAGTCACTTCCACATTTTCAGGTGTCTTTTAGCAGTGCTCCATTCTACTGGTACCAATTTACTGTATTAGTCTATTTTCACACTGCCGATAAAGACATACCTGAGACTGGGCAATTTACAAAAGAAAGAGATTTATTGGACTTATAGTTCTGCTTGGCTGGGGAGGCCTCACAATTATGGCAGAAGGTGAAAGCCATATCTCACATGGCAGCAGACAAGAGAAGAGAGAGCTTATGCAGGGAAACTCCTGTTTTTAAAACCATCAGATCTCGTGAGACTCTTTCACTATCATGAGAACGGTGCAAGAAAGTCCTGCTCCATAATTTAATCACATCCCACCAGGTTCCTCCCATGATACTTGGGGACTATGGGAGTTACAATTCAAGATGAGATTTGTGTGGGGACATGGTCAAACCGTATTAATCACTTAGAAATTTTATACACAATCATGTAATTGTTAAGAGCATTTACTGTCAGAATGTCAGTGGGTAGGGGAGTTCTATGGTTTGAATGAGTCCCCCAAATTTTATGTATTGGAAACTTAATCCCCAGATTCTTATGCTGATTGAAGGTAGGGCCTTTGGGAGGTAATTAGGATTAAATAAGTTCATCAGGGTGGAACTCCTCATTATGGACCTAGTGGCTTTATAAGAAGAGGAAGAGGGACCTGAGTTGACACACACACATACTCTTGCCCTCTTGTTCTCTGATGTCAACTGCCATGTTATGATGCAACTAGAAGGTCCTCACCAGATGCCAGCACTATGCACTTGGACTTCCCAGCCTCTAGAAATGTAAAAAATAAATTTCTTTTCTTTATGAATTTATAAATTACTCAGTCTTGAGTATTCAATTACAGCACAGAAAATAGAATAAGATGGGCAGCAAGATCTAACTCTGTTCTGCCACTTACCTAGTATAGGGCAATTTAATATGTCTTCACTTTTTTCACTTGTAAAGTAAGGTTAATAGTACCCTTCATGGTGTGGTGTAAGGGTTATATGGGACAATGAAGATAAATCTGTGAGCACAGTGTCTGGCACAAATAAGAGTTCAGTTAATGTTATCTGTCAATTCTGTCCTAATGACTAAGATTCTTAATGTTTTGGAATTATATTAGATGACTCTATATCACATTCATTATTATTTTAAAAGATAGGCAATTTGATCACCTTGAGACTAATTGAGAAGTTCAAGATCCTAGAATGCCAAGTGGCAAAATTATATAATAGTTAGAGACATGTAATTGGAGTTCTATTGGCCACTTGGGGGAATGGATTTTATAGGTATACTAGAAATGTTAAAGTTTATAGAACAGAATAATTATTGTAACAGTAACCTCAATATCTTGTATTCATATGTATTAGTGTTCTCACTGCTAACTTCTCAACTCCCATTACTGTTAACCAAATGGGTTAAAAGGGATTCTATTTATAAAAGCAAGCTGAGAAATTTCCTAACATTATAATACATGCTTGTCTTTGGGTTGGTCTTATAATGTCTGATAATTCTTTTCTTTTTCTTTTTCTTTTTTTAAAGATGAAGTCTTGCTCTGTCACCCAGGCTGGAGTGTAGTGGCACAATCTCGGCTCACTGCAACCTCTGCCTCCCAGGTTCAAGCGATTCTCCTGCCTCAGCTTCCCGAAGCTGGGACTACAGGCACGCGCTATCATGCCTGGCCAATTTTTTGCATTTTAGTAGAGATGGGGTTTCACCATGTTGCCCAGGCTGGTCTTAAACTCCTGAGCACAGGCAATCCGCCCTCCTTGGCCTCCCAAAGTGCTAGGATTATAGGTGTGAGCCACCATGCCCAGCCAATGTCTGAGAGTTAAAAGAGGTCTTACCAGTATTCATCAAAACTTAGTTTTGGGAAATTTATTCACATTTACCCAAGATTCACTGAAAATACCATGTCCCCCCAATTTAGTAGATTCTCCATATCTTTCTTATTCTAAAGACAAAGCTTGTCCTGTAGGTCATTTTACTTTTTTTTTTTTAACCTAAACAGGGAGCAAGCAGCCTTTAAAATTAGCAGGCTAATTACTAAAAATTAAGCAGGCTTTTGCCAGGCTCAGATTGTGTGTGTGTGTGTGTGTGTATCTCTGTATGTGTGCATGTATTCATATATGAATGTATACATCTCCGTGTGTATCTTTTTGTCTGTTCCTAAATCTATTTTTTTTTTCGGTCATCGTATGGTTGAGAAAAGGTACTAAGAAAAAAAAGGTCTGAGAAGTCCATTCATCACTGGGATCTGCCTCTCTGCCTGACTAGTGGCTCCCCAGAGAGTCTTAACAAGGTGCCACTGAACCAAAGTTCTTCTCCCCCACCCCAAAACAATCCTGAAAACACTATAATTTGAGGCTGTTCTATCATCTTCATTCCCAGGCTCTGCAGGACCTCACCTCCCCCATTCATCTCTAGGCCCATCAGGGATGTGGGCAAAGGAAGCATTAAAATGGATAGATTGATAGTCTTGTGAACACATCTCTCTTTATACATGTTGAATATTATGTCAATTATTCATCATTCAGAGATATCATTGCAGGGAAAAATCACATTAAGAGGAGTCAGGAAAACTAAAGGTTATAAATTCCAATCCAGCATACTCCCTAGTGGCTCTGGAATTCAGTGCCGGCTCCTCTGTGGTGGTCTCATTGGAATGCAAGAGTGCCAGACCTTCTCTTAGGGATGTTTTATCCCCAGCCTCACCCCCCATCAAGCATAGAGGTGGAAAAGGGTGAAATGAATCTGTAAACACAGTACTTCTACATTTCTTCTTAATTCTGCTATCACCTTGAGTTTGATATGTGTGAAAAATATATTTTTCTCTCAGTTGACTCCTCAATGAACTATTTTCTACAGCCCTAGATTATACCAAAAGTGGGCAATTGACATGGCAAGTGGTACAAGATAAATATTAGAGTGGTTGGCAGACAGATTCTAATATTCTATATCTGGTGGGAGGGCACAGATTCTACCCTAGGCAATGACTCAACCTCTCTAAGCCTGACCTTCCTCATTTTGTGATTTAGGGATTATACTGACTTCAGTGGCAGGTAGCGAAGAGTGAATTTGAAAATCTAGATTGCATAACTCTGAGTCCCCTCACCTCATAAAGCTGCCTAGTTTTTAATGCCACAGTTTGTGGGAGGGACACCGAACTGTTCTTCAGAGTTTCTGAGGGTTCGTGGGTGAGGTATGTGTGTCTCTGGAGGGCTCTGCGCTGTGGATGGTTCTTCTGGAGGGCTGGTCTGGCAGGTGCTGCTCTGCCTCCCTGTCTTCCTTCCTCCCACTAGATGTGACCCCTTTACTCCATTTGCTCAAAGTACCAACACAGGAACCATCTAACCATCTATTCACTCAATAAATACTCCTTGCTCCTTGCACGCCTACTACATGCTACGGAGGAGCAGCTGTGAACCTGAGGGAAGCCCCTGCTCTCGTTGAAGCCTGCATTTCAGTGGGAACGATGGAAGGCAGGCACATGGGACATTTCAGGTACCGGTGGGTGCTGTGAGGGTGATGATGCCATGGTAGATGGGTGGGATGGGAGGTCAAGGAGGGCCCTTCTGAGGATATGACAGTGGAGATAAAGAAAGAGCCAGTTATGTGAAGATCTGGGGAAAGAGTGTTCCAGGCAAGGGAGCTGTGAGTTCAAGCCTGTTATGATAAAGAGATGGGGTCGTTCAACAAACAGGAAAGGAGAGAGTGTGGCAGGAAAGTGTGGTGTGAGATGATTAGAGAGGTGTGCAGTCTAGAACTAAGAGTTCATAATAAGAAATTTGGATTGTATTCTAAGTGCAGCTGGAGGATTTTATGTGGATGCTTGACATATTTTGATTTATGGTGGTGGTGGGAAGGTCACTCTAGCTGCTGTGTGTGGACTAGGTTGTAGTTGTGGGGAGGAATGGGAGTGGGAAGGGCAGTTGGAGGCTCCTGCAGTGGTTAAAGTGAGAGATGATGGTGGCTTGGACCAGGGTAGTTATCAGTGGTATGATGGCAATAAATAGATGGGGTTGTGAGTTTTTCTGGAGGCTCTGGAATTTGGTGCCAGGTCCTATGTATACTGAGAGAATTCACCCATAGATTCAGTGTGGGCAAGAATGGAGAGTGAGGGAAACTGAGGATGGCTCCTAGGTGTTTTACAGGTTTTAGGTTTTGGCTACCCTCAAATCTAGAAAAATCTGGCAATTTTGGCTCACATAATATATCAGCCTTTTTCTGCCTTGAGGATTTTCTCATTAGCTATGTCTCTCCATGAGTCTCTCATCTCTTCTATGCTCTGGCCTTTCTCTTCTTATGTTCTCTGTTTTGTGGGCTGAATATTTTTGAGCAGGAATGGCATTATTTAGAGCTTTTTATTGATAGCCTACTGAGTGCTCAAACCTGTGCTAGTCCCTATGGGGAATATGGAAAGACTTCTTGTAGAATTATTTGCTAGTGTCCATTGTGGTGTTCCTGGCAAGGGCATTCTCATATTCCTATGACCACAGAGCCTCCCCTTCCCCTTTGCCCTGAAGATTCTCTCATGGGACTAGTGTTTCATTGAATAACATGTTGGTTATGTGTAGCATGCTGGTTATGTGTAGCATGCTGGTTATGTGTAGCATGCTGCATGCTGGCTATGTGTGGCATGCTGGTTAGGAGCTCTAGGCTTAGGATCTTGGTTTTGCCCTCTTTGGTTGCATGAGCTGTGCAAGCTGCTTAACATCTTTTAGGCTAACTTTCTATATTTGTAAAATGAGAAACTGACTTCCTAGGGCACTTAGGAATATTTTAAGAGATGTCATATAGGAACTGGCAGATACATGCTCAATAAAAAGTAAAGTAGCTGGTGTTGCTGCTGTTGCTTTTACTGTTGTTTTTATTAACTTGAATAAAGAAATCTTGCACCTGTCAAAATGAAACACTACATGGTAGCTCCTGATATTTTGCCATACTCAGCTGGTGATAAGAATCAGATAAGCCAGTCATTTGAATAACTATGATTTATTGAATTCTTACCATGCTCTAAGTTCTTTATGTATACTGTTTCACTTAATCTTCACGACCATTCTAGGAGTCAGGTTCAATTGTTATTGCCATTTGATAGATGATGAGGGCAATGAGACTTAGAGGGGTTAAATAATTTGCTAAAGGCCACACAGCCTGTAAAATGGCAGAAGCTGGGACTATCCAACTCCAAAGCCCACGTTCTTAGACATTAGGGGATATTGAATGAAGTGTGTTTGTGTATGGGGGAATTTAAGAGAATATCAAACCATTTCTAGAGTTCTACCCAATATTGAGACCTTGTTTAATGTAAGGGAACTCTGAAGTTCTCTTGATTGAATGCTCTCCTCTTCATAGCAACTTCTTCTGCAGCTTCCTTGCCTGATGCTCCAGTATTTGAGGTATGCTTGATGGTTCTGAATTCAGATTTGAATCATGTGTCTGCCTGGTTTTTGTGCCCTTGGACAGCAAACTTAATTGCCAAGCCTTAGTTTTATTCCCTTTTTTTTTTTTAAAGTGGATACAATGGTATCTATGCCACAGGCTTGTGGTAAAACTTAGTGTGATGAGATCTGATACATGCTGATGTTTATTGGGTACTTAATATTATTATTAGTGAAACCTGGCCAAATATGACTCTCTGATGAATGTATATAATTTCGGGAGTTAATTTTACTAAAGTACTTGAAAATGTTGATTGATCTAGTATACTTTTATTTCACAGACAAAGTATAGGTAAAGTCAATAACAGTTATTTTAGATTGTGTGAATTCTAGGGTAGTGGCATTAGAATGGAAGTTTTATTTCTTTTAATTGGACTAGAGCCACCATTCCATAAATCTATTGCACATCTTAAGTCACCCAGTGCTCTTGCATTCATCTTTGTTCTTTGCTTGGACGTCAAGCAGTCTGCCTGGAGCTGGTTATAGAGGCCTAAATTTAGAATCTGCCTACCTATAAATAAGGTCCAGAAAGATAGATGACTTTGGTCACTTGAAACTGATATTAGAAAACACATACACTAAGCTATCAAGGGAATGAGAGGGAGGGTGAGAGAGGCATGCCTAGGGAGAGGAAGGACAGGGCTTAAAAGGAGGGGTTGTGATGGATTGTTCAGCACCTGTAAACAAAGAACTGTGCCTGGGGCTCTCCTGGCTGTTGGAAATCCAGCCCAAACATTCAATGACTCACTCAATCGTTGTTCAGCTTGTTTAAGTCCATGGCATTTGTACATATGATGGGATTTTATGAGACATTTTACAACAATTCCCCACCACTGTTTGGGGAAATAATGTCATAAGATTCAACCTTCTTTCTTTTTCCGTTCTGAGATGGTTTCTCCAAAAATAGCTTTTATGTGCCCTTAGCAGTTGGCTACTCTCAGTTTCTACTAAGAAATACAGGCCGGCCTCACTGAGTAGGGGGCCCTTGTATTTGATTTTCAGAAGAGCACATGTATTTGAAAGGATTTCATTGTCCTTTTTGCCAGGAAGCAACAATGTCTGAACCAGACGCTTCTGGGTGACCAAAAGAAAGACTCACCTTATTGCTTTGTTATTCTTTATAGGTGGTTAAGGGGATGAACTTTGCAGTGAGATGCATTTGGATTCATGCTCTTCCTTCATGTCTTCCCAGCTCTTATCTTGGGCAAGTTAGAAACCTCTTGGAACTTATTTGTCTGTCTATAAAATGGGGATGATAACATTATCTCATAGGTTTGTTGTGAGGGTATTTAAAATACTTAGAAGTGCCAGGCACAGAGTTAACCCCTTAATAAATGGCATCGATTATAATTATGAGGCTGTCTTCTCTGCCTCACCTTTCTTCTTGTCTTATCTAGTAGTTTTGAGTGGCTGGTCTGTGTTTCCTTGTCATATATGATCTCCTTCCTTGCATGTATCACTCTCTGAAATTATCATATTTAAAAATTTTGTTTGTGGTTTCTCCCCTCCCACTATGATGCAAGCATCGTATGGCAAGCCTTTGTGTATCTGCTCATACTTGTCCACTCAGGGAGAGCACTGAGTAGGCTCTCCATACGTAATTACTGACTAACTCCTCTAACTGTTTCAGTAACTTCTTTCTTCTCCATGATTCCTGTATTAAAAAACCATTTTATTTTAGAATTGAAGGTCTAGGCAAGGATGAGAATGAAAAGGTGATCATTGTTTTGGATTGGTTTGAGGTAGAATCTCAGGTTAAAAGAACTTCTTGGGAAAACTAGGAAGAAGACGACTGGGGCTTTCCCCTCTGCCCCTGCCAGAGATTGGTGTAAGTATATTCATTAGGATTCTAGTTTCAAGGCCCATAAAATTCACTGAGCAAGCTTAAGCAAAAAAAGAGGTGTTCATTGTAAGGACTCAGGAATGTTTTTTGGAACTGAAGGGAATGGATGTCATCAGGCTCCAGGAATGGGCTGGAAATATGAATTTTTTTCACAAACATCTGCTTCTGCCTTTTCTCTCTGCAGATCTACTTTTGCATCTCTAAAACCCAGCGTTTTGCAAACTATCTGTGCTAAAACACAGTAAAAATGAGCTATACTAAAATGAAATAAAACGAGCCCTGATTTTTTATTATTAGATTCCATAGACATAAAATTATTCTGTCGAAGTGCTATAAAGGTTCTTAAGTGCTTCCTTACTCTCAGTTTCTGTCCTTAATTCCTCATGGACTGGTAACAGATGGTTTGTAAGCAGGCATGACTGCAGTTTACGCAGCAAGTGTGGATCGCTACCCCTCATGCTCAGATCCACACCCCTCCACAAGAAACCAGACCAAACTGAATGGTAATCTTTTAGCCTGCAAGTGTGATTCAGGCTTTGCTCAATGGTCTTTTATAATACTCTGGTCTATGCAGCTATGGCCACTAGGTGGGGGCAAAGAATAAAAACATGGCAGCTAGGGGTGTGTCCTTGTGGAGGCGGGGGAAACACTGTTACGGGCTGAGCGGAGTGGACACCTGAAAATGGGTCTACATAGGGAGGTTTCCAGCACTGCTGATTCTATTTCTTCTGAAAACACGTCATGAAAAGACTTCTGATGCCTGCCTGGTGCAGGGACTCTGGGAGGTGACTGAATGTGTGGCTATGAACATGGAGGGGAGAAGTCATATGCTAGTTTCACAATTCTCACTAGTGTATTTTGAGAGAGTTCCCATCACATTTACACTCTCTGCCAGCCTACTCCTATTTCTATATGCAAATATTTTTCAAGCACACAACTTCCCAGATCTCTGGCACAAACTGTCTAATGCTTCCCTTGCAGATGTTTTATGGATTTATTTTTTATCTTATGCCAAGGAATTGAAATGTCCACTTGAGATTTGGTCAAGGGAAGGCTCCTCCTTTCCTGGAAGATCTCTGATGTTTCTTGGGGGGATCTATGTTTCTCCAGCATGACTCACAGATTGATCTTGTTTGGCCTAAACCATGGGGTGGCTGACTGGGCCAAGCAGTTTGCCACGTGTTTTTGTAAATGAAGTTTATTGGAACAAGTCACCCAATGGTTTATGTATATTGATGACTATTTTTGTGCTACACGGGGAGAGTTGAGCAGTTGTGGCAAAGCCCATATGGCCCACACAAGCTAAAATATTTACTATCTAGCCTTTTACAGGAAAAGTTTGTTGACCTCTGGTGATATGGTTAGGCCTTGTGTCCCCACCCAAATCTCATCTTGAGTCGTCAACCCCAGGTGTTGAGGGAGAGACCTTGCGGGAGATGATTGGATCATGGGGGGTGGTTCCCCTCATGCTTTTCTCGTGATAGTGAGTGAGTTCTCATGAGATCTGATAGTTTTATAAGGCAGTTTTCCCTGCTGTTTCCTTTGTGCTCACATTCTCTCTCACCTGCCGTCATGTGAGATGTGCTTGTTTCCCCTTCACCATGATTGTAAGTTTCCTGAGGCCTCCCTAGCCATGCAGAACTGTGAGTCAGTCAAACCTCTTTTCTTTATACATTACTCAGTCTTGGGCAGTTCTTTACAGCAGTGTGAGAACAGACTAATACACCTGGTCTAAGTCATCACGGTAATTTCAAACCTCTTTTCAGTGCCTGATTTAGGAGTGGGAATGCAACACAATTTGGCCAAAGAAATAGGATGGGATCATTGCTGGGTTTTTTTTTAATTGACAAAAGAGGCTTTCAAGAAGTTCCTGCTTCTCCTGCTAGATGTGTTTTTGACTGGATGTGATATTTCAAACTGCTAAAGACTTTGTGACCTTAATGAGAATTAGCCTGAAAATAAGAGCATGTACTGAGGATGTCAGATTGATATATTGAAAATAACTTTTGTCTCTGATGGTGTCTTTGAGTTGCCAAATTAACCATCTCTGGAGCCATCTTATCTCCAGACTTTTTGTTCTGTGATATAATAATTTTCAGTATTGTGCAAGCCAGTAGAGCCAGGGTCTTCTTACTTGCAGTCAGGATCAGTCATAGTGATTCTGATTTCATTGATTTCAGTAAATGAGGAAGGAGGAAAGGATGTTACAGGTTTAGGAAACAGCATGAGCAAAGTCCTAAGGCATAAATAAATATGGATTGGCTGGGTATAGCAAGTATTTGCAGGACAGGTAACAGGGTGTATGGGGGGAAACACTGGGAAGCTTGGAATCAGATTATAAAAGAGCTAGAATGTGAGATTAAGATTTTAAGATTTTGGAAATTTATGAGCAATAAAGTGTCATTGGAGCTTTTTGAGGAAGAAAGTAACCTTTTTCAACTCATATTTTAGGAGAGTAACTGCAGATTCAGTGTAAAGGAGTGGTCCCCAACCTTTTTGGTACTAGGGTTAAGTTTCGTGGAAGATCATTTTTCCATGTGAATTGGGTGGGGGAATGGTTTCAGAATGAAACTGTTCCAACTCAGATCATTAGGCATTAGATTCTCACAAGGAACATGCAACCTAGATCCCTTGCATGCACAGTTCACAATAGGGTTCTTACTCCTTTGAGAATCTGATGCCTCAGCTGATCTGACAGGAGGTGGAGCACAGGTGGTAATGCTTGCTTTGCTCACTGCTCACCTCTTGCTGTGTGGCCTGATTCCTAACTGATCCCAGTACTAGTCTGTGGCCCAGGGGCTTGGGGACCCATGGTGTAAAGAATGGATCAGAGTGGTGTAAAGTATAGGTTAGTGAAGATAGGCTTCCTTTTACTTCACTGAATACCAGTAGCCTAGAGCAAGACCTCTAGCTAGAGCAAGTCATTAGCCAGAGTGTGGTCCCTAAAACAACAGTACCGGAATCACCTGGGAACTAGTTAGAAATCCAAATTATCAGGTTCCACTCCAGAATGAGTGAATCAGAAACTCTGGAAGTGGGACAAAGCAACCTTTTATCTAGCATTCCAGGTGATTCCAATACACACTCAAGTTGGAAAACCACTGCTCCAGACAGTTCATAGACAGATGTACAATTACTAGGGAGGTTTTCTTAACAAAGTGATGACATCTATATTTATCTGAGAGGAAGGTACACACCAGAGTAGTTTTTCAGGGAAACTGTAAAGTATTTTTATCATGTGTGTTAAGAATTGGGGTTATGGAATATTGCTAGCAATACACTAATTTGTATTTTTGAAGAAAAAAGAAAGTATTTCTGTCTTGTGCTGACTTTCAAAGGGAAATGCTTCCAGCTTTTGCCCATTCATTATGATATTGGCTGTGGATTTGTCATATGGCTCTTATTATTTTGAGGTATGTTGCTTCAATACCTAATGTATTGAGAGTTTTGAACATGAAGGGATGTTGAATTTTATTGAAGGCCTTTTCTGCGTTTATTGAGATAATCATGTTGTTTTCGTGTTTAGTTCTGTTTATGTGATGAATTATGTTTATTGACTTGCATATATTGAATCAGCCTTGCATCCCAAGGATAAAGCCAAAGTGATCATGGTGGATAAGCTTTTTTATATGCTGCTGGATTTGGTTTGCCAGTATTTTATTTAGTATTTTTGCATCGATGTTCATTAGGGATATTGGTCTGAAGTTATCTTTTTTTGTTTTTGTATCTCTGCCAGATTTGGGTATTAGGATGATGCAGGCCTCGTAAAATGAGTTAGGGAGAAGTCCCTCCTTTTCAATGTTTTGGAATAGTTTCAGAATAAATGGTACCAGCTCCTCTTTGTACCTTTGGTAGAATTCAGCTGTAAATCCATTTGATTCTGGATTTTCTTTGGTTGGTAGGCTATTTATTACTGCCTCAACTTCAGAACTTGTTATTGGTCTATTCAGGGATTTGACTTCTTCCTGGTTCAGCCTTGGGAGGGTGTATGTGTCCAGTAATGTATCCATTTCTTATAGATTATTTTAGTTTATTTGCACAGGGGTGTTTATAGAATTCTCTGAGAGTTGTTTATATTTCTGTAGGTTCAGTGGTGATATCCTCTTTATCATTTTTTATTGAGTCTGTTTGATTCTTCTCTATTTTCTTCTTTATTAATCTAGCCAGAAGTGTATCTATTTTATTGTTTTCAAAAAAACAACTTCTGGATTTGTTGAGTTTTTGAAGTTTTTTTAAATGTCTCTATCTCCTTCAGTTCTGCTCTGATCTTGGTTATTTCTTGTCTTCTGCTAGCTTTGAAATTTGTTTGCTCTTGGTTCTCTAGTTCTTTGAGTTGTGATGTTAGGGTGTCGATTTGAGATCTTTCTAGCTTTTTAATGTGGGCATTTAGTGCTAGAAATTTCCCTCTTAACACTGCTTTGGCTGTGTCCCAGAGATTCTGAAATGCTTTCACACCATTGTTGGGAATGTAAATTAGCTCAACTACTGTAGAAGACAATGTGATTCCTCAAAGACCTGGCACCAGAAATACCGCTTGACCCAGCAATCCCATTACTGGGTATATACCCAAAGGAATATAAATCATTCTATTATAAAGATGTGTGCAAGTGTATGTTCATTGCAGCACTATTCACAATAGTGAGGACATGGAATCAACCCAAATGCCCATTAATGGTAGACCGGTTAAAGAATATGTGGTACATATACACCATGAAATACTATGCAGCTATAAAAAGGAATGAGATCATGTCCTTTGCAGGGACATGGATAAAGCTGGAAGCCATTATTCGTGGTAAACTAATGTAGGAACAGAAAACAAACGCCGTTTTTCTCATTCATAAGTGGGAGCTGAACAATACAAACCCATGGATACAGGGAGGGGAACAACATACACTGGGGACTATTGAGGGTGGGTGAGGAAGAGCATCAGGAAAAATAGCTAATGCATGCTGGGCTTGATAATTAGATGATGGGTTGATAGGTGCAGCAAACCACCATGGCACATGTTTACCTATGTTACAAACCTGCACATCCTGCGCATGTACCCCAGAGCTTAAAATAAAATAAACAAAAAACCTTCACGTTAACATCTGTGGAGTACTGCCTGATGGCTTGGTTTTAAGTCTATTAATAGCTGGCCTTGTCATCTAAGTTGAGAGGGCTTACAAAAATCTAAACCACTTTGAAATAAATAAGGTGAATGAGGGTCAAAAAGAAAAAACAAACAAACAAACAAAAAAGTATTAAGGTTCTTGGCTCATTTGTATTTTGAATTTAAAAGCCCCTTTACTTCATGAATGTAAAACACTTCAAGTTAATTATTCCATTGTTTTTTCACCATAGATTAATGACATTACATACATCAGTGACACTGTACATTTTAAAGTCTATTAATTTTATCACTTCCTGGGTCAGAGGAGAAACTTGTTCTTTAGCAGCGTCTGCTGACCTCTTTCAGGAAAACATTTATTAAGCACCTTCTTGAAGAAAGTCAGTTGGTAAAGATAAAAGAGCTGTAGAGTGCTCCTGATATGGCTTGGCTGTGTCCTCACCCAGATCTCATCTTGAACTGCAATTCCCATAATCCTTACATGTCCTGGGAGGGACCCAGTAGGAGATAATCGAATCATGGGGGCAGTTTCCCCGCATGCTGTTCTCATGATAGATAGTGAGTTAACATGAGAGCTGACGGTTTTATAGGGGGCTTCCCCCTTTGTTAGGCACTCATTCTCTCTCCTGTCACCCTCTAGAGAGGCGCCTTCCACCATGATTATAAGTTTCCTGAGACCTCTCCAGCCATGCAGAACCATGAGTCAATTAAGCCTCTCTACTTTCTAAGCTGCCCAGTCTTGGTTATTTCTTCATAGCAGCATGAGAAAGAACTAATACAGCTCCCAAGTTTTTCTGCAAAGTATATGGGTTTGAAATAGTATGGGGACTCACAAGTGAGGAGTTAGAAAAAGAGACCACACACCTAAGAGTGTCTAGTATTTTTGGAAAATTTTTATCTATTACAAAAATATACTAGGAGGATGTTTAGAAAGCTCATTAATATTACTGGGCATCAACTCTTAGAATTCTTGACCTAACGCAGGGATAGAGAAGTTTCATTTCGCATGCTGACTTTGATGGAATAATAAAGATTGCTCAGAGTCCTGTTTTTGGGGAAAAACATGTCTGAGGCCCTCTCTGGGCCCAGTGAGCGAGAATGCTGTGATTGATTGATTTCTGTGATGGGTGCTGAAATGAGAGAAGTTACATTATAAGCGTTAGGGGAATTGTCATCCCTGCCTTGATTTCCCTCATTTAGTCAGATGGGATGACTTCAGTTATAAGACAGAAAATCAACTCAAAATAAGCATAAAAGGGAATTTATTATCTCAGGTAACTAAATAGGCTGGACCAATGGCTTTTAGCTCATTTTGATCTGGGACTCAAATAACATGGGACTCGGCTTCTGTCTCTTGGCACCTTTGACAACTGTCATGATAATAATGGTAATAACAGCTAACACATATAGCATTTCAATGTTTCAGATTTTTTTATAAGCACATTACATTCACTAATTCACTTAACCCTCAAAATGAGTCTATGAGGTAGGCGGTAGTATTATCACTTCCATTTACAGATGGGGAAAGTGAAGCATAGAGAGATTAAGTAACTTGTTCAGGAATGTGCAAATGATGGACTCAGCATTAGAATCCATGTAGTCTGTT